>NC_068422.1:46539211-46621711 GCF_023373465.1 Oncorhynchus keta | reverse complement strand
GAACTACACATTTGCACTGTATTATCTGGGAGTCTGGGACTTTCGGACTAGAGTCATTCGAGGGTCTTTGACCCCAAGTTGGTAGGAGTGGAGTGACCAATAGGGATTTGTGTCCGACTGTGGAATGTTATTTTTATTGTTGACAGAAATATATATGATTTTTGTTGCATTATTTGATTGTAAAAATTACATTTAGGGAGTTTAATAAGGGAAAATATATTTTTTCAGAATTTTCCAAATGTTTTCAATATTATTACGCTGAACAAAAATATAAACGCAACATGCAACAATTTCTAAGATTTAGAGTTACAGTTCATATAAGGAAATCAATCAATTGAAATAAATAAATTAGGCCCTAATTAGGCCCTATTACATGACTGGGAATAGAGTGGCTGTGCAAAGTTGCTGGATATTGGCGGGAACTGGAACAAGCTGTCTTACACGTCGATCCAGAGCATCCCAAACATGCTCAATGGGTGACAAGTCTGGCATATTTTCAGCTTCCAGTAATAATGTACAGATCCTTGCAATGTGGGGCTGGGCATAACCCCACTGCCACTATGGGGTACTCCATTCCATTGACATCAGAAAACCACTCGCCCACACGACGCCATACACGCTGTCTGCCCAGTACAGTTGAAACTGAGATGTATTCATGAAGCACAAGCATTTCGCTACACTCGCATTAACATCTGCTAACCAGGTGTATGTGACCAATACGATTTGATTTGAAGAGCACACTTCTCCAGTGTGCCAGTGGCCATCGAAGGTGAGCATTTTGTCCACTGAAGTCGGTTACGATGCCAAACTGCAGTCAGGTCAAGACCCTGGTGAGGATGACAAGCACGCAGATGAGCTTCCTGAGACGGTTTATGACCGTTTGTGCAGAAATTCCTCGGTTGTGCAAACCCACAGTTTCATCAGCTGTGCAGGTGGCTGGTCTCAGATGGTCCCGCAGGTGAAGAAGCCAGATGTGGAGGTCCTGTGCTGCCGTGGTTACACATGGTCTGCTGTTGTGAGGCCAGTTGGATGTACTACCAAATTCTATGAAACAATTAAACTTTTGAAGTATTTGCTTTGCCAGACCTAAAGCATAATGTTTGCTTTTTAAATGTTGTTTTATGTTCTAAATCTAGAAAAACATGCTAACGGAATTACCCCTGGAGCATTTAATAATGCATATTTGAATAATCTTCTGTTAGTATTAAACAATAAAAAATAAAAATGAATCACTGGAAAATATAAACAAACTGTTGAGATTAACATTATTTAAAAGCTTACAAACAGGGTTGTCAAACTATTTTAAATGTCTTGGGGAAAAAATGACATTTTTTGGTGACATTTATGTCATTAAACGTTATCTAAAAACGTGTCAACTCCGTTTTGTTTCATATTTGCATATGTTGTAGCTTGGATCCTAATTTGACATCATCTGAGTTGGGTCATTTGTGTTGTGCCCGCCATCGGTAGAGACACAACATGCTCTTGAATAAAGAAGCACCTTTATCTCCTAAATGTTTAGCCATTTCCATGGGCAAATATATTTTGTTTAAATCAAAATGGACACTGTCAAAAAGGAACTCAATTCAAATGGACATATCCCATAATAACATAATGGCTCTCTTTCTTTCTATTGTATGGAACTTTGTTGATAGTGTCCATATTCTGAGAAAGAGAGGGATAGAGAATGAGGAGGATGATGAGGGAGGGGAGAGATGTAAAGGGGAGGGGGGACAGTCAGGGAGAGTCTAAGCAGCTGTCCTGCTGTTCTGCTGGCACCGTGTCAAAGGCAATTCACCGACCCCTCCCCATACCTCACACTGAGTGACACGGTTTTACCTCGTCCCAGCTCAGCCACACGGGGGACTCTAGTGCGCTGTTCTTCACCTGAATCTACAGTGTCCTTAAACTAACCACACACTGCCCACGATACAGCCCTTCAGACTATACAAACGCTCTATACCATACAAACACAAAAGCTCACTAAACAAGACAATCCGAAACCTACTGAACATGCCTTTTAAACCCTTGATCTCACAGTTGAGCTCACAAGGTTAGTAACTACTTCAGCAGACTAGACCCATACCACATCGGACCGTTATCTTTGCATGTATCTGTGTGTGATAGCTGGAGGAGGCTGAGGCCCTGTCTCAAAGTGTGGTGTCCATGGGAGAGGAGGCTGCAGAGTTCCTGTCCCGTGCGTACCTGACTGTGGGGCTGTGCTGCAGTCTGCAGGCCTCTGATGGTAAGAGACACCACTATGAGCTGCTCTACGAGGCAGGATTGGTTTCCTCTAACAAACGGTGGCCCTTGTCCCGATTCACCGGGAATCCGCCATTGAGAGAACCCACTGAACTCACTTGTCCTGATAATCCACACTTTCATTAATTGGCCTTCCCCGTCGCCTGTGCAGTATTTCATTCCGATGTGAATTGTGTAGGAATGAGTATGAGTTGGTACTCACAAAGGGCGACTAATATTTTCAGGATTCAGAACTGTGCGAGAAATACCGTAAACCTCATTATAATCCACCATGAAAATGTCGCCCAAAATGCCTTGTTTTCCACTGATGGATTTGTCCATCTGTACCTAATCTCTCTCCAGCCACTCTGAAAGCTGATCGGGATGGGTTCAACAGACGAGCACTGCAAAATCTGCATAAGTACGTACCAACCTCTCTCTGTCAGTCTAAGTAAGTATCCTTTGCCACGAGGCTTGGCTTGTGCAATTCAGAACGGCTCATAGGAGCAGGAGCCCGTCTCCTGTTTCTGTAGCGCGAGGCAGCTTGATGTACAAGTACACCCCCTGGACAGCACGCTAGTCTATCACAGGGCCTTACCCCGAATCTATCTCCTTAATGCTGAATGCCAAGCAGAGACACATCGGGTCCCATTTTTACAGTCTTTTGTGTAACTCAGCCGGGGATCAAACTCCCAACCTTCCAATCTCAGGGTGGATAATCTAACCACAAGGCCACTCTGTCAATCTAGGTTGGTCTTAACCTGTGTGTTTGTTTTTATAGTTAGGGTACACTACAGTTTGTGTGTTATTCTGCATTGTCATTGAGTGTGATCTCTCTCCTCTGAAGAGCCCATGCACTGGATCCCCATGATGCTAAGATTGCTCTCTACCTGTCTCTCCAGCTGGCTCTTGTACGCCAGGTCAGTCAGCACTGCCATACACACATATACTGTAGTACACACACCATTATGGCTCCTCATAGTGGTTCTCCATCTTGGATCTTCTGCGTCTCTTGTCCTTCGGTTTCTCCTCTCCCCATTCACTGTGGGTATGTGTGTGAGCAGGTGGCAGCTGCCATGGATCCCCTGCAGGTGGCTCTGTCTCTGCGTGGGGACGACCTGCACTCCCTCCACCTACTGACCCTTCTGCTTAGTGCCCAGAAACACCACCAACATGCCCTCGAAACCCTCACACTAGCGCTCAGCCAACACCCTGAGAACTTCAAGTAGGTCGCCACTCTCCTGTATTATGGAAGTGTGTGTGTGTGTGTGTGTGTGTGTGTGTGTGTGTGTGTGTGTGAGAGCCTAACTCTGGTGCTCTGGAGGCCCAGGCCCAGACCTCTGTGTGGGGATAGGGTGTCTGAGCTCCTCACCAGAGCCACACACACTCACTGAAGGCCTTATTTAGATGTGCCAGACCGGGCATCCGCACTGCGCTGAGGAGTCTACCCTCACACACCCTTACCCTTTTCACACTGCCGCACTGACCCCAACTCTTCCATGTAGGTTGGAGTTGCAGTACTCCCTCTCTCTGAGAAGCAGACAACATTATGCAGTAATGAAAAACCACAGACACACATTATTAGTCGATCATGCAATTGGCCCATGCCTCATTGTTGCCTTGCTATAAGAAGAGTATGCATATTTGAAAGCCACGTGCTATTTTGAGTATTTCGCAGTGCCACCTCACCCTAGAGTCTGCAATAATGATCTAAGACACATGTTCTTCACAGCACGACCATTTGGGGTCAGTGTTGGTCTCTATGGTGTCAAGAAGAGAGGGGTACAGTGAAAATAGATAGCGGTAAATTAATGTGATATAGAGACAGATAAATAAGGAGAAATGGAGTCAGAGAAGGACAGAGCGAATCAAACATTGTTGCATTTATATCGTATTTGTAGCTATATATATATAATATCTACAGTACCAGTCAAAAGTTTGGGCACACCTACTCATTCCAGGGTTTTAAAATCAAATTTAAAAAATAAAAATAAATCTACATTGTAGAATAATAGTGAAGACATCAAAACTATGAAATAAAACCTATGAAATCATGTAGTAACCAGAAAAGTGTTAAACAAATCAAAATATGTTTTATATTTGAGATTCTTCAAAGTAGACACCCTTTGCCTTGATAACAGTTTTACACACTCTTGGCATTCTCTCAACCAGATTCATGAGGTAGTCACCTGGAATGCATTTCAATTTACAGGTGTGCCTTGTTAAAAGTTAATTTGTGGAATTTTGAGCCATTCAGTTGTGTTGTGATAAGGTAGGGGTGGTATACAGAAGAATGCTCTATTTGGTAAAAGTCCAAGTCCATATTATGGCAAGAACAACTGAAATAAGCAAAGATAAACAACAGTACATCATTACTTTAAGACATGAAGGTCAGTTAATCCGGAAAATGTCAAGAACTTTGAAGTTTCTTCAAGTGCAGTCGCAAAAACCATCCAAGCACTATGATGAAACTGGCTCTCATGAGGACCGCCACAGAAAAGGAAGACCCCGAGTTACCTTTGCTGCAGAGGATAATTTCATTAGTTACCAGCCTCAGAAATTGCAGCCGAAAGAAATGCTTCACAGAGTTCAAGTATCAGACACATCTCAAAATCAACTGTTCAGAGGAGACTGCGTGAATCAGGCCTTCATGGTCGAATTGCTGCAAAGAAATCTCAACTATTTATTTTTAATTTTTTAATTTAACCTTTATTTAACTAGGCAAGTCAGTTAAGAACAAATTCTTATTTACAATGACGGCCTACCAGAAGGCAAAATGCCTACTAAAGGACACCAATAATAAGAAGAGACTTGCTTGGGCTAAGAAACACGAGCAATGTACATTAGGCCAGTGGATATCTGTCCTTTGGTCTGATGAGTTCAAATTCGTGATTTTTGGTTCCAACCGCCTTGTCTTTGTGAGATGCAGAGTAGGTGAACGGATGATCTCCGCACGTGTGGTTCCCACCATGAAACATTGAGGAGGAGGTGTGATGGTGTCGGGGTGCTTTGCTGGTGACACTAGCGATACGCCATCCGATCTGGTTTGCACTTAGTGGGAGTATAATTTTTTTTTCAGCAGGACAATTACGCAAAACACAACTCCAGGCTGTGTAAGGGCTATTTGACCAAGAAGGAGAGTGATGGAGTGCTGCATCAGATGACCTGGCCTCCACAATCACACGAACCTCAACCCAATTGAGATGTTTTGGTATGAGTTGGACCGCAGATTGAAGGAAAATCAGCCAACAAGTGCTCAGCATATGTGGGAACTCCTTCAAGACTGTTGGAAAAGCAGTCCTCATGAAGCTGGTTGAGAGAATACCAAGAGTCTGCAAATCTATCATCAAGGCACAGGGTGGCTACTTTGAAGAATCTAAAATATAAATATATTTTGATTTGTTTAACACTTTTTTTGGTTACAACATAATTCCTTATGTGTTATTTCATAGTTTAGATGTCTTCACAATTATTCTACAATGTAGAAAATAGTAAAAATAAAGAAAAATCCTTGAATGAGTAGGTGTGTTCAAACTTTTGACTGGTATTGTATATGTATATATATATGTATCATTTAAAGCTTATATTCTAGTAATTTCTCTCCCTCATATGCATATGCAGACACATTCCTTCTCCATAGAGACATTTGACTGACCCGTTTAAGAGCTTTTTGTCAGGCTCAGCCCGTCACAGCCCTCCCTGCGCCAGGAATGCCCATCGCCCCGGTAACCATGAGGTCATATCGGCGGAGGGAGCAGTCAACATCTGTTGTTAAATAGAAGAATGTGTGAAGAATTTGTGCTGAAGAGGATTTAGTTTGAATAGCATACGTACACAATGACATGCATGTACAGTATGTGCACGCATGTGCATGTGACGCTAGTCATCGGATTTCTGCAGCACAGACTGTCAATTTGTTGTAGCACACACTGAATCATTGTGCTTTCTCTCTCACTTTCTGTCTTTCTTGGTCCCCAAATAGAAGGCATTTACTCTACGATAAAAATACCCGTGTACACACACGTTCCTGTAGTGTACAGACGCAAATCTCGATTCATTTCTCACGTCTCGTACGCCACCTCCATAGGTAGCACAGGAGACCCCCCCAAAGACAAACATCTCTTCGAGCCGTATCATGCCACAGTAAATATCTTAATAGCAGACAGTAATTGGATGAAACAGTTGAAATGTGTAGACATTGTCCTTATATTTGACATGTTTTTATTGAGATTTTACCTGAAAATGCAGTACTAGCCTGTTGCATTCTTAAATGGCCGGCGTGGCTTTATAAGTAAACAGCTGGGAAACGCTACTGTCTTTTTATCTCTCTTTTTCCCGTCTTTTTTTTTTTTTTATCTCTGTCTCTGTTTGAAATTGTTATCAGCTAGTAAACAGGCATTTTTAGCACAAAGCGAAAGATCTGAGGAGGCTGTGGAAAGGGAGGGGGGAAGGGAGGCGACAGAGAGAGAGAGTGTAGTCTCGCAGTTTGTTCTAAAGAAAATGATTAATCCCAGGCTTTGATTCTGCATTCATCTTGCGGCATGTCACAAGATGAGTGTGCTTGCACACACAAACACACACACACACACACACAGTAGGAAGCCCACTAACACACGGCACACCACTCCTCTACTAAACGCTGCTCTGGCCGGTAGCTAATAGGAAACCCACTGGCCCCGCTGACAGGTGTATCCGTAACACCACGTCTGTCAGCAACAGTTTTCATCCTCATGTCAGATGACACTTTGTGCGTATCTCTCGCCCCTCCATCCCTCCCTCCATCACCCCAGCCCTTCCACCCACCCGTTAACCGGTAACGAGCCACATTTCACGGGGTGTTTTTCCCCTGCTGCCAGGCCGTCTGGCTGTGCTATTGATCACCAGTGCTATCTTTAGGCTTGGACGATATATACCGTATACCGGGGTATTTTCAATTACTGACGGTATAATTTTGGGTTGGGGGCAACCCCGCCTTGCGGGTGCTGTGGGGGTGCGTGCTACGCCATTGCTTAAAACTAACTGAGTTAAGTATAACTATAAGAAATCTTTGCTGTGTCAAATCAATTATATCCAGCTCAGGGCTCCAGCTATGCATTTGGTTTGCTAACTTGCTAGCTAAGTGGCTAGATGTCAAGATCAAGCTTCTTGGTTACAGCAGAGACATTCAATCCCTTCCTGAATCAAGACCCCTGTTGCCTAACTTGTTTTGCGAGTCAAACTATAGCGCCCCCTGTGTGCACTTCCGGTAATACCGTATACCCTGGTATGGTACAGAAATGGTATGACTGTAAGAAAATCTGGATAGTGCCCAACCCAAGCTCTCTGTCAGTAAAAGGTGAGCAGAGAGAGGAATAATTTGAAGAGGCTCCAGTTGGGGGAGCAGGGAGACAGGAAGAGACAGACAAACTGCAGGCAGACAGACAGGCATCCGCTTTGGGGCTTCTTTCTCTCTCACGGATGAGTAAGGGCCCTGACTCTTTCTCTCTCCCTCTTTTTGTCTTTTCCCTTCACATACTGTACCTCTCTCTTCCCTTCCCAGCTCAGCCTCCCACTGTAGCATATTGTAACCCTCCAGACTCACACAGTTCCTATCTGTTAAAAAACAGAGGACCAAAGCTCTATGAACAAACAGTGATAAACATGCTTATCCTATATGATGGTAGCATCAGGTCCTGGTTGACGTGCCAACGGTATGTGCTGACCTAGCAAACACATATTGTGTCAACATTGAGCCAATGTTGTGTGTGTGGGGGGTTCCTGATGTGTCGAGTATATGGTACAGCACACCAATGTGTGTATCGATGTGTAAAGTGCTAATGGTGTACTAATTGATGCATGCTGTGTTGATGTGTTGCTGTCTGTGCTCCTTGTCACTCAGTCTGCTGTTCACTAAGGTGAAGCTGGAGGAGGCTCTGTATGGGCCGGGCGTAGCACTCCAGACCTGCCAAGACATGCTGCAGCTATGGCAGAGCCGCTATGACTTCACACGTACCAGGTGTGTGTATGGGTGTGTGTGTCTTGTGTCTATATGTCCGCCTGCCTGCCTGTCTCTCTGTTTATGTGGTTAATGAGTGTGTTACATGTCGGTGTCTGTCTCTTGTGTCTATAATGTGTTTGTGTTTCATGTGTGGGTGTGTGCATGCACGTGTGTGCTCGTGAGTGTGTTTGTCTACTGCACTGGGTGCGTGGCTATAATGGCTGCTGCTGAGTGGGAGCTGGGAAGGATTCTGCTGTGTATTGATTAGCTGCCATGTGGTGTTGCAGTGAGGGGGATGACAGCAGCAGTATCCACCCACCAGAGCCACTTGCACTCAACCGCAAACCCAGTGGCCTCCACCTCACCCTGCCAGACTTCCAGGACAGTGAGACTGGTTTGTACTGTCTACAGCCTCTTGGGTGTATTGATGTCCATGTAACCTTTTGTTTAGACAGGTTTGTCTCATTGAGATAATACACAAATCTATTTTAGCAAGAGCGACCAGTATTTGGATAGTGTATCTTTACAAAATATGATCTGCTGTTTGTAAACGAGGGGTTTTTTCGTGTATGTGTATTGATTCAGAATGAACTGTTCAAGGACCAGAGTCCGTATCCACAAAGCATCTCAGAAAAATAACCTAAGAATTTTGTTAAAACCTGGGACCATATCCACAAAGCTCTTTGAGTAGAAAATTGTAAGTGCTGAGAATAGAGACATTTTACTCCTACTCTTATGGGTAAAAATAAAAGCTATGCATGAAGCCTCTTTAGTCATAAGAGTCCACTATAGTTGACAGAATTTCTGGACACCACATGGAATGTCCTAACCAGTTAAGAGTTACCAGCAGGTATTTATTGATAATAGAGTCAGTGGTTCCTTGTGTGTTTTGATATGATCAAACCATAAATAATCTACACCCATATTCAACCATAGGCCTTATATCTTGCACTATTGACAGTTATTTCACGAGGGCAATTTCACATGACGTGCCTAAATACTTCTAACCACTAGGATAATAAATAAACTATCGATTATGTAATTACCAAACGTGATTTCAATGTATCACTCTGGAGCCCAAAATCACGTTGTTTAAAAAAAAGATGCCTGCATTGGGCATGCCAATAAATTGGGCAATTTAAAGCATCTTGGCATCATGTTAACTTTGATTGTGTTCGATGAAAATTATAGGCCTTTCAAACATTGTATACAACTTTGTATGCAACATCATTGTCAAGTTACTTGATTGATAACAACTGTGCCAATGCGATTTCGATATGTTGAACGGGGGTGTGACGAGTGTTTTGATATAACGGCAATGTTGTCAAAATTCTGCTTTCAACGACTTTCAGAATCGGTTAAAAAAAATAAAAATAAAAAAAACGTTATGCATACCAACATATTAGCACAGAGTTTTGTACTGTCTTTGATATTAGGCAATAATTAAGGGTAGGCAAAGTGACTGCCTCACGCGAAAATGATATCAAAACGTTTTATAATTGCAACATTTGATGTAGGCTACAGTCACTGTGGTTGTATGAAGCGTACTATCGAAGTGACAGCTGGCGATAGGTTATATTCCCCATCATTACAACAAAGGCAATGAACGTAATCGCCATCTTTCCTTTGCGGTACCTCACTCAGACTGTCGTGGTTTTAAGGAAAGATAGCGATGACACACATTAACGTTGACATTGTTGCAAATTATGGGGAATAACCAATCGCGACGAGGCATCTCCAACTGTGAACTAACTCTGTCACGCTTCAGACAACCACGGTGACTACATAAAATGTTGCAGTGGTAAAATATTTGATATAATTTTCGCCTGACACGATCACTTTACCTACTCTTAATTATTGCCTAATATGTTGGCATTTTTTTTAACCAATTCTGATGGTTGTTTAAAAGCGTAATTTGTACAATATTACCGTTATATCAACACTCTCGTTTTAAAATTTCTAAATCGCTTTAGCGCAAAAGACAAGCGCCAATAATAGGATAAAAAGAAGTGACTTGCCGATAATGTTGACAACGTTGCATACAACGTTAGATCTTTCAATCATTTTCATCGAACACAGTCAAAGTTAACATAAGCCCTAGATGCCTGCAATTGCCCGGCGTATAGGTATTGACGCCTACTGTGCCAAAGATAGAGCATTTTTAAACGGGAGTGACGGGTGTGTTGAAATAACAGTAATATCGTCAAAATTACGCATTTAACAGCCATCAGAATTAGCCAAATCTATCCATCCATCCGGACGCCAACATATTATTTATGAGTGTCAAAGTAATAGTTTCAGGCAAAAATTATATAAAACATTTTACCATTGAAATATGTGATGTACAGTCACATTCACGGTTGTTTTTTGAAACATGCAATTGAGTTCACAGTTGGCGATGTCTCATTGGATTGGTTATTCCCCATCATTTGCAACAAAGTTAATGATGGTAATTACTATGTTTCCTTTGCAGTACCTCAAACAGTCATGATAACCAGCTGAGATACCGTTTTATGAGTTGATTTTACTCCTGGCTCAGAGATTGTGTAGGCAGTGTCTTTAACATCATCCTCAAATCTACTCTGAGCAGGGAGTCGTTTTTGCCTTAAAACAGGTTTTAACAGGTTCCCTAAGATCTTTTTTTGAGGTCGTGTCTAGACTTGACAGTTCATGCAGCTTTAGATTTCTGATCATTAGAGTTCTGTTGATGGATTTCCGTCCTACATTTAAATGTGTCTACCATGTCCACAGTGTGCCCGGATTCCCTTTTCCCGCAATATATTCAAATACCGGTATGCATTCTACAAATGGTGGAATCGGCTCAAAATATTCTGATAATCCTCAACAACAACCTTAATCGTCTACGTATAGGAGATTCGATTGACCGCTCTAACTTTTGCCACCTTCGCCCTTAAAAGGCACTCCAGGAAGTTGGGATCATGATCCCAGCACAATTGCAACACCATCGTCCGTCTCCACACTGTTCTTCAATATACTCTGTCTGTCTACACACATTTGAAACATAGCCAGATCCTTTACAATTGTTACACTGCAACGGCTTGCGGACGAAAGCTCTTACAACGTATCTTACATAACAAAGCTTCACAAGCGTAGGTATTTGCTCTTTATAAGAAAACAATAGGACCGACAGACTTTCTTATTTTTCTCCATTCACCCAGCGGGTCAGACACCAGGCCCCATCCACAACAGGAATTCTCTTTAGGTATTCAACCTGAACGTGTGTCGTCACCCCTGAGATGACTCCTTTGACGGGTGCTCTACTCCGGAGTTCAAAACACAAAACTCCTGTTGTTCGGATTCTTTTGAGGCTCCTGGTCACTCTGACAGACTCCACTTTTCCCAGCGCATACTTCACCATTTTCGACACCTCAAACGGGTTTCCCATTTTTGCATCCTTACTAAAAAACAAACACATCCCAACTACAAGCGATTCATTATCGTTCATACACGTGTCCTCCACTCCAATTTTAGACCATTTCCTTTTTGTTCCAGTTTTCATTTGTTTTCACCAACTTTGCTAGATGCGCTGCTTGATTCAAACTCAGTATCCACTTCAGCCACCTTTCCTTTGTCCTTACTCTTCAGACTCTAACTCAACTTTTTATTTTGTGTCTTCCTCTGCTTTTTTTCTTCCTTTGTAAATATCAGCTAGCTAGCGTTTATGAGGCCGGCAAACACGCTAGGAACATAGTTCTTCCAACGTTATAATGAAACGGTTCCTCGGTCCCAAGACACACGTTTTCTGGAGACTTGCGGGAGGCGTGCTGATGACGTTGACCACTGTATGCACTTTCAGTAGCCTGATTGAGTCCAGACTGAGGAGAAATCCGCACACAATGCATCCCCGACCACCTCCTGAAGTTGTCAGACAGATCTGAACACAGTCAGAACACAAAGTACCTTTTCAAATGCGATCTTCATATTCTGATAGCAGAAGTCGCATGTAAGTGTCAAGTGTAGACTGAGATGCTTTGTGGATAGGGGCCTAGGCTCTGTGTGTATGTGTACTGACTAAGTATCAACTGTTCCTAGATCAAGCTCTGTGTGTGTGATGTTGTATAGTGCTGTATGTGTGCTGACTATGAACTGTCCCTGGGTCAGGTTCTCAGAGCGGTCCGTCCATTGCTCTATCCCGCCTGGAGCATGCCATGTCAGAGGTGTCAGCCATCAGCTCCGCCCACAAACAGGGCCCCACCTACATCTGGACCACCCTGGAGCGCATCTGGCTGCAAGCAGGTACAGGAGGGAGGGAGTGTACATAACTATCTAGTGTACACTGGAGTCAGCTAGGACAAGCTTCTTACCCACTGAAATTAGCTACAGGAGGGAGTGTAGACTCTACCACCAGAGTGTACACTACTGCTGCCAGCTATAGGAAGCGAGAGAGAGTGCACTCCACTGGAGATAGAGGGCAGAGGTGTGCATCCTACCCTATAATTGTGAACTGAGCAGAGAGAAAGGCCATCACTGTACCGATGGATGAGTTCGGGTCAAGTTCCCTGTGTTGGATTTTAAGCAAAGGTAGTTTTCGTCATCTGGCATTTGTCCCTTCTATTTGACCCTTGAGAGTAATTTCACTGAAAAACCCACTGAACTTTACATCACATGTACAGTAGATACACATATACTGTGCCTCAGTCAGTCGTTAGAGGCATCTGTTATATCTCCCTCCCAGCACAGACCGAGCCAGTGTAGTGAATGTACCTGTGTGTGACCCAGGGTGTGGTCCCCTCTCCCAGACAGGCAGGCCCAGGCAGGGATGTGTGGCTGGGCAGTCATGCCCATGTCTCTCCAGTCACATTCCTCTGTCATGTGGATCATCAATTCCTGCCTCAAATCTCACATCTTGATCGGCCCAACAGGCAGGCAGCACGAACACACACAGCACTTCTCCTCAGGGCAGGACACAACCACCCAGCATGACCTGGCTCCACACACACACACGCACACGCACACGCACACGCACACACAGGCACCGAAACACACACACACACACAGGCACCGAAACACACACACACACACAGGCACCGAAACACACACACACACACAGCCACTATGCATAATCTCACACACACTCACATGTAGGCACAGAGGAGGGACTATTGTAGGTGGATTTGTTAATATTATTAATGTTCTTCATTATGGTGTCACGCCCAGGTGAGGAATATGAACAATTGTTTATAGAAAATGGGATCCGGAATAGTGATTTTATATTTTCTGAGTAGTGTTATTTGAGGGCATAATAGCGTACGCAAATAGCCCCCATCTGTGCCCACTTTGAAAAACAGATAAACATTCACACACTTTACTTGGCTACCGCATAAAGGCATATACGGTGTTGGCGCACGCACGCACGTACCACGCGCACACACACACAGGCTAAGTGAATGTGTTTTAGGCAAGCCTCCCCTCAAGAGTTTCTAATGGTTAAGCTGTCATCACTCTGTTGTCCACTCTCCCCCAGAGACAGCTCTATCCCAATGTCCTGCCCTCCATTGGTCAGTGGTGGCCTGAGGGAGGGGCCTGTGGACGGCCCACTATCTGGCCCACTATCCAGCCTGTAATTGGCCAGTGTTGTGCTTGCGGGAGTGTCTGTGCTGAGGGCAGCCTGGGGTTTGTCTTGAGCCACAGCAGTAGCATGCAATGCCCTTATTTAGGCATGAGCCTCATTACTTCCCAGGCACTGCATTCTGGTCTTGTTTGTGTGTCTGTCAGGGTAAAAATGCGTCTGTATCTCTGTGCCTAAGACTGAATCTTCTTTCAGTCCATTATGTGGGTATGTGTCCAATGTCATGTTGGTACAGTATGTGTCCTTTCCTCTGTTGCGACATATTCCCCAAGTCAACCTTGTGAATGAGAATGAGTCCTGAAACAACATACCTGGTAAAACAAAGAGAAATTAAACAAGAATTATTCATGTCGAACGACGGTGGCCGCGCAGTTGGTGATGTGACGTGTTAGCCTGGCTTTATCAGCACATACTGTTGTCAGCTGTCTCAACCGATGATCGAGCCCTCTCCCCCCTCTCTCTCTCTCTCTCTCTTTCTCTCTGTCTCTCTCTCGCCTCCCGCCATCTCTCTCCCATAGGAGAGTTGTTCATGGCAGAGGGGCGTGTGAAGGAGGCCCAGTTCTGTGTGCAGGAGGCAGCTGTGCTCTTCCCCAACTCCCACTCCGTGCTGCTGCTAAGGGGCCGGCTGGCCGAGCTCAAAGGGAACCAGGACGAGGCCAAGGGTTTGTACGATGAAGCCCTGGCCATCCACCCCAACGGACACCGCATACTGCTGCACCTGGTGAGAGAGAGAGACACACACATACGTGTAACACAGTTTTGGTGAGACGCACACATGCACACTCACAGTCCTGGTAAGAGTCACCACACACAAAGACCTGGGGCACATCAACAGGCCTATTATCCTCAGTAATAACAGATAACCATCTTGAAAATATTTCCTGTGAGCCACAGCACTCTGTAAGAAATGGTCCAATCATAAAGAGTCCCAGATCTACCTCTCCCCCCAGATCTCCCTCTCCCCCCTCATCTCCTGGATCCAACTCTCCCATTACCCTACATGCTGTCTCCATAGTGACCATACATTGGTTGTGTAGCCGTAAATGCTTCTCTGGCTTAAACAGTGGCCGCAGTGTGACCACATAAGGCCAGTACCTTTCGCTCGTGTGCGTGTGTTTATGTGTGTGTTGGGGGGGTGAGAGAGGGTGAGAGAGGGTGTATTATGTGTGGGGTGAGAGAGGGTGCTCTTGGCTTCCATATATGGCCAGTGGGAGTACCAATCCCTGGGGTGAGGAGCTGAAACACAGCCAGCTGGCACTGGCCCACTGTCTCCTATGACAGATCTGTAGCACTGTGAGTGCGTGTCACTGTGTGTGTGTCCGAGTGTGCGCCTGCATGTGTTTTTCTGTGCGTATGTGTAAGCAGAACAGCATGTTATGTGGAGTATGGCCAATCCTGCTTGCTCCAATCCAAGTATTACAATTCAGAACCAATACTGCAGTTTCTCCTCTGAGAGACAGTATCTCCAGTTAGGATGGGACCTTTTTAAATGTGTGTGGTTGCGGTAGGTTCCCCACAATGCCCATTCAATTCAACTCTCTGCCTGTACTAGTTTGCTGTTAAAAGGGTTTTGGTGTTCATCCTGACCTCCTATCCCTTAACCGTGGCGGCCATTTTGACATGGTCCTGTTCTCGTTTTATGAGCTTTGTTTACAAGCAAGCTAATAATAACTTGGTTTAACGAGCTACGGTAATTAGAAATGCAGCTAGCTCAACACCTTTAGCGGATGTTCTCCAGACTTGCTCGCCATTCCGCTCGCTGCCTAGCAACAGCTCATTCTCTCCATCTTTCTGGGCGTTACCCCAAAATATCCTCCCCCAACTCCCCAATAAAACAGTGTTATACCGTGATGATGTTGTCTATATTCAACATAACCAGCGGTTACACCAAGGGAGAGGCTTATCCAGACAATGCTATTATTAGATTTACTCAGCCTATACAGTAGTATTAGATTCACTCGGCCTATACAGTATTATTACATTCACTCAGCCTATACAATATTATTAGATTCACTCGGCCTATACAGTATTATTACATTCACTCAGCCTATACAGTATTATTAGATTCACTAGGCCTATACAGTAATTATTAGATTCACTAGGCCTATACAGTATTATTAGATTCACTAGGCCTAGACAGTATTATTAGATTCACTAGGCCTAGACAGTATTATTAGATTCACTAGGCCTAGACAGTATTATTAGATTCACTAGGCCTAGACAGTATTATTAGATTCACTAGGCCTAGACAGTATTATTAGATTCACTAGGCCTATACAGTATTATTAGATTCACTAGGCCTAGACAGTATTATTAGATTCACTAGGCCTAGACAGTATTATTAGATGCACTAGGCCTATACAGTATTATTAGATTCACTAGGCCTATACAGTATTATTAGATTCACTAGGCCTAGACAGTATTATTAGATTCACTAGGCCTAGACAGTATTATTAGATTCACTAGGCCTAGACAGTATTATTAGATTCACTAGGCCTAGACAGTATTATTAGATTCACTAGGCCTATACAGTAGTATTAGATTCACTCGGCCTATACAGTAGTATTAGATTCACTCGGCCTATACAGTAGTATTAGATTCACTCGGCCTGTACAGTAGTATTTGATTCACTCGGCCTGTACAGTATTATTAGACTCACTCGACCTATACAGTATTATTAGATTCACTAGGTCTTTATACTGTTTGTCAGTCCTATACTCCGTTCTCACACCACCAGCCACAGGAACATGAGGTGTGGGTGTGTGACTGATGTGTAAAGTATGTGTCTGTGTGTGTGGGTGTGACTGACTTGTAAAGTGTATGTGACTGACTGATGTGTAAAGTATGTACAGTTGAACTCGGAAGTTTACATGCACCTTAGCCAAATACATTTAAACACAGTTTTTCACAATTCCTGACATTTAATCCAAGTAAAACTTCCCTGTCTTAGGTCAGTTAGGATCCCCACTTTATTTTAAGAATATGAAATGTCAGAATAATTTAAGAGAATGATTTATTTCAGCTTTTATTTCTTTCATCACATTCCCAGTGGGTCAGAAGTTTACATACAGTAAACCTCCTGACAGAGCTGGTGTAACTGAGTCAGGTTTGTAGACCTCCTTGCTCACATACACTTTTTCAGTTCAGCCCACAAGTTTTTATAGGATTGAGGTCAGGGCCTTGTGATGGCCACTCCAATACCTTGACTTTGTTGTCCTTAAGCCATTTTGCCACAACTTCGGAAGAATGCTTGGGGTCATTGTCCATTTGGAAAACCCGTTTGCGACTAAGCTTTAACTTCCTGACTGATGTCTTGAGATGTTACTTCAATACATCCACGTAATTTTCCTTCCTCATCAAGCCATCTATTTTGTGAAGTGCACCAGTCCCTCCTGCAGCAAAGCACCCCCACAACATGATGCTTCCACCCCCGTGCTTCATGGTTGGGATGGTGTTCTTCGACTTGCAAGCCTATAGATACCTTTGTACCTGTTTCCTCTGGCATCTTCACAAGGTCCGTTGCTGTTGTTTTGGGATTAATTTGCACTTTTCACACCAATGTACGTTAATCTCTAGGAGACGCGTCTCCTTCCTGAGCGGTATGATGGCTGCGTGGTCCCATGGTGTTTATACTTGCGTACTATTGTTTGTACAGATGAACGTGGTACCTTCAGGCATTTGGAAATTGCTCCCAATCATGAACCAGACTTGTGGAGGTCTACAATTTTTTTTCTGAGGTCTTGGCTGATTTCTTTTAATTGTCCCATGATGTCAAGCAAAGAGGCACCGAGTTTGAAGGTAGGCCTTTTAATACATCCACAGGTACACCTCCAATTCAGTCAAATTATGTCAATTAGCCTATCAGAAGCTTCTAAAGCCAAGACATAATTTTCTGGAATTTTCCAATCTGTTTAAAGGCACAGTCAACTTAGTGTGCATTGTGATACAGTGAAATAATCTGTCTGTAAACAATTGTTGGAAAAATCACTTGTGTCATGCACAAAGTAGATGTCCTAACCGACAAGCCAAAACTATAACAAGAAATTTGTTGAGTGATTGAAAAACTAGTTTTAATGACTCCAACCTAAGTGTATGTAAACTTCCGACTTCAACTGTGTGATACTTTATGAAAGCCAGTGTAGGTAGTGTGACTCATCCCCAGTGCCAGTTGGTTGGGTGTATTTTAGGATGGATAGTGATGCTTGGGTTGGGAAGCCAGTGGAGCTGATCTTCCCTGCCCTGCCTTCTTCCTGACTCTGCTGTTTAAATGATTCTCACCACAGCTCTCAATGTCCTCCACATCCCAGCACCTCTGCATCCTCTCTCCTCTGTTTTGCTTGCTGCTTCGCTCTGTGTCAGTTAGCTACACATAGGCCTCTTCTCACTGAACCAGCTCTCTTCCTCTGTCTCTTTCTCCTTTCTTCTACTCACACAGACACACATATATATTCACAGACGGATGCAGACACACACACAGACGCATACAGATGTACGGTCAAGGGCAATCACTTCATCTCATAGAATGAATTGCGTTTCAGTGATCCAATGCCCCCCCCCCACCCCACCCACTCTCTCTTTCTCTCGGTCTCTCTTCTCTCTGGATGGGGGTGGCTGGCAGCTCATTTGATAATGCAAATACATTATTTATAACACTTCGCTCCTTCTCGGGCGCTTTATGGGATTGCCTAGCAACCAGGGAAATATATTCTATTGAGCAATACCTCTGATAACCAGCTAGAGAAAGATAGGAGGAGGGGAGCTGGCTTGTGCCTGTTCGCCATTGTGCATGTGTTCACCTCTTTTTCCCTCTCTCTCTCTGCATTCTCCCTCCCTCTCGTTCTCTTTCTTTGTTTTGTTTTTCTCTTTCATTCTTTCGCTTTCTCCCACCCCTCCCCCATCTTTCTCTCGTTAGCTGAATGGGCGTGTACATTAGTGATTGGATTAGCTGGTTCAGCTTGTGTAGTGTTGACATAAGGTGTCTCATATCGGTTGGCTCCCCTGGGTGTATGAGTCAGGTCAGGTCACGAGCAGGTTAGTCCTTTTCCGGAGCGCCCTGAATCTGGCAAGACTAGGGTCAAGCGGGCAAGCGGAGAGACAGGGAGGGGAGATAAAGAGCGGTGATAGAGACAGGGCTACCAGAGGGCTTCGAGGGATAACTAAGGCTCCCAGCAATAGGGCTTTTGGGAATAGGACATTGCAAGGCCAGGGCCCAAGTAATCGTAGCTCACTCTCAGCCCAGCTCCGCCAGCTCAACCAGGCAGGCAGGGATTACATCGCCACCACATCTCTGATAGGATTAGTGGGTTCAGGTGTGGGGCGCCATGCTGGGTCACGGCCCGGGCCACCAGGGCATCAAGGGGATGAGCCTCCGATACATACTACTGGCACAGGGCCCTCTCTGCCTGTCTTTTACTCTCTCGCTCTGTCTGGTTGTCCTTCAATTTCTCTACTGCTGTCTCTCGCTCTCTTCCTCTCTCCTCTTTCTCGATCTTTCTCTGTTTCGCTCTCTCTCTACTGCTCTCTCCCCTCCTCTCTCTAAACCCAGGGTTTGTTTTCCTCTGCCTTGTTTACGGCGCAGTATAGGGTGTTTATTTCCTTGAACCATTGACCTAAGAGGATTAGACTTGGCATCATCATGTAAACCCCCGAGGAGAGGAAATACAGTGGTGAAGCCTCACTGTGTGTGGGTGCGTGCGCCAGAAACTTCAAAGAATGGAAGAATTGAAACTTCAGAACCGACTCATGGGTGGTTATTTCCCATAAGTCCCCGTGTGTAAATCCTGGTGACAGTAGGGCAGTGGAATGGCAACGAATAGATCAAAGACCCGCTGGCAGTGTGAGATGATGAGGACGCCAGTGCCTTAACAATGGCAACACACCCACCGTGTGATACTGTATCTTCCACTTTGTCTCTGCACCCCACCTAAGATCTCCTTTCCGTCTTTTCTTCAGTTCTGGTCAGTAGCATAGAGAGTATACAGTAACAACTGTAGGAAAAGGAGTGAGAGAGTCTGGAGTTGCAGCAGAGAGGAACTCTGAGACTGAGAGACAGAGGGAGCAGAGCATCCGCATTGGAGGTTGCGTCAGAGCCCCTAGACAGCTCTCTGAGTTTCAGCCCAATTAATCTGGGGCTTGTGAGCAGAGCCTGCATAACAAGACTCGCCTGTTTGACCTCAGGCAAGCCCTGCACTGGAGGCTGTGTGTGTGTGTTCATGCCTTTGGTCGGTTGCGTGATACCCTGTTACGCTGCTGGACTCTGGAGACACACAGAGAGAAGTTTTAAAGAGACATGTCACGCTGGGCTGACCACTACTGCCCTCTCTCACACAGCCACAAACACACACACCGACACAAAGTAACACATAGGGTGCAGTCATCCTCATCACACAAACATCCCATCCTTTCTGGAAAAGCCTCTGGCTGCAATCACCTGACACGCCTGTGCAAAGGAAGTTGGGACAAACAGGAGCTTTAACTAGCAACATCTCTTAGGCAGCTGGACATGGCTTCCCCTCCCCTGTTTTTTTGTGTCCCATTAAGACCCAAATGTGCACTTTATAGTGCCCCTCTGACACGCTATGTCTAGTGTCAGAGGGTTCTCATGAGCTGTGTTCAAATACTCATACTACCCACACTAACCATACTATTTGTGACGTGAATTGAGTATATAGTATGTTTATTGGTCATAGTATGGATATAGTTAGTATGCCAAAAGTTCCCGGATGTCGTATTAAATTCGCCAAAATATGAAGTATACACGCAGAGGACACTATTTCCGTATTTTAGGGCCCATAATGCAATTCTTCGGGAAATGGGCGTGGCTTCACCTCGTTTTCAAATTTGATTAATTGCTTTAACTAATTATGACAAATGTTTGTTTTTTTAATTGAGCAATGTAATAAAGTAATTACTTTTCAATTAAGGTACCTTACACGTTATGTTGGCTGACAATTTGTTAGCTACGATGTTCTTACGAACCACATAGCATATTGTAATGACCTGACTAGATCCTAAATGAACAATTGTCCAGACAGAGGCTTGAGTTTGCGAATTGACGGTTTATTAAACCAACTTTATACAGGCTACTGTTTGGGCCGTAGCACACGCCAAATAGATGACAGATAACCCACAAGCCAATCGTGACCTTCTCTTGTGAAGCCCAGACGTAAGAGAGAGAGAACAAAGGCTGAACCTGGTCTTAACTTCCAATGCTCCACCCCCTGCCCAACCCCCCTCCACGCCACTCCGCCAACCACCAGGATGCCCGGCATCAGAACATTCCAGGCATTCCCGTGATTGGCAGATAGCAGGTTGATTGACATGTCGGACCCCGCGAACACCGGGTACTGGTCAGTACAACACAACCACCTCCTAGCCTAACACATAACACACAGCTAGCTGTCTGTGCGGGTCGAAACAATATCATTACAGCAGTGTGTACCGGTATGTTAGCTAGCTACCTAACGTTAGTTGGCTACTTATACAGCAAACGTGCCAGTATATTAACTATAGGCTAGCTAACTAACTACCCAATGTTTATTGACTTGGTTATTCCCGTCATTCTTAGCTAAATGGTATAGTCATGTGCATTCTCAATGAAATTCGGGTGCTTTCGTAAATTCGCTCTGGCTATCTACTCCGATTTCAGAGCACTCTCGTCTGAGTGTACCAGAGCGCAGAATAATTAATTTACGAGCGCTCAACATAGGTTGAATATGGCCGGTGTCAGTTAACGCCGGCAAAAAGCGTAATTAAAACAGTTTGTGTGGATAAAATGAAAACTGCCTAACCAGCTCTGCTTGGGCGAGTAAAAGGGTCAGTGGTCACTCTCATTTACATTTACATTTACATTTAAGTCATTTAGCAGACGCTCTTATCCAGAGCGACTTACAAATTGGTGCATACACCTTATGACAACCAGTGGAACAGCCACTTGCATCTAAATCTTGTTGGGGGAGAAGGGGGGGTGAGAAGGATTACTTACCCTTACTTACTTACCCTATCCTAGGTATTCCTTGAAGAGGTGGGGTTTCAGGTGTCTCCGGAAGGTGGTGATTGACTCCGCTGTCCTGGCGTCGTGAGGGAGTTTGTTCCACCATTGGGGGCCAGAGCAGCGAACAGTTTTGACTGGGCTGAGCGGGAACTGTACTTCCTCAGTGGTAGGGAGGCGAGCAGGCCAGAGGTGGATGAACGCAGTGCCCTTGTTTGGGTGTAGGGCCTGATCAGAGCCTGGAGGTACTGAGGTGCCGTTCCCCTCACAGCTCCGTGGCGAGCACCATGGTCTTGTAGCGGATGCGAGCTTCAACTGGAAGCCAGTGGAGAGAGCGGAGGAGCGGGGTGACGTGAGAGAACTTGGGAAGGTTGAACACCAGACGGGCTGCGGCGTTCTGGATGAGTTGTAGGGGTTTAATGGCACAGGCAGGGAGCCCAGCCAACAGCGAGTTGCAGTAATCAAGACGGGAGATGACAAGTGCCTGGATTAGGACCTGCGCCGCTTCCTGTGTGAG
This sequence comes from Oncorhynchus keta, assembly GCF_023373465.1. Lineage (NCBI taxonomy): Eukaryota > Metazoa > Chordata > Actinopteri > Salmoniformes > Salmonidae > Oncorhynchus > Oncorhynchus keta. The sequence goes on along the minus strand of NC_068422.1, from coordinate 46,599,396 downwards.
GCAGGGTCGTACTCTGCGGATGTTGTAGAGCATGAACCTACAGGAACGGGACACCGCCTTGATGTTAGTTGAGAACGTCAGGGTGTTGTCCAGGATCACGCCAAGGTTCTTAGCGCTCTGGGAGGAGGACACAATGGAGTTGTCAACCGTGATGGCGAGATCATGGAACGGGCAGTCCTTCCCCGGGAGGAAGAGGAGCTCCGTCTTGCTGAGGTTCAGCTTGAGGTGGTGATCCGTCATCCACACTGACATGTCTGCCAGACATGCAGAGATGCGATTCGCCACCTGGTCATCAGAAGGGGAAAGGAGAAGATTAATTGTGTGTCGTCTGCATAGCAATGATAGGAGAGACCATGTGAGGTTATGACAGAGCCAAGTGACTTGGTGTATAGCGAGAATAAGAGAGGGCCTAGAACAGAGCCCTGGGGACACCAGTGGTGAGAGCGCGTGGTGAGGAGACAGATTCTCGCCACGCCACCTGGTAGGAGCGACCTGTCAGGTAGGACGCAATCCAAGCGTGGGCCGCGCCGGAGATGCCCAACTCGGAGAGGGTGGAGAGGAGGATCTGATGGTTCACAGTATCGAAGGCAGCCGATAGGTCTAGAAGGATGAGAGCAGAGGAGAGAGAGTTAGCTTTAGCAGTGCGGAGCGCCTCCGTGATACAGAGAAGAGCAGTCTCAGTTGAATGACTAGTCTTGAAACCTGACTGATTTGGATCAAGAAGGTCATTCTGAGAGAGAGAGCTGGCCAAGGACGGCACGCTCAAGAGTTTTGGAGAGAAAAGAGAGAAGGGATGGGTCTGTAGTTGTTGACATCGGAGGGATCAGAGAAGGGTGCAACTCTCGCTCTCTTGAAGACGGGAGGGACGTAGCCAGCGGTCAGGGATGAGTTGATGAGCGAGGTGAGGTAAGGGAGAAGGTCTCCGGAAATGGTCTGGAGAAGAGAGGAGGGGATAGGGTCAAGCGGGCAGGTTGTTGGGCGGCCGGCCGTCACAAGACGCGAGATTTCATCTGGGGAGAGAGGGGAGAAAGAGGTCAGAGCATAGGGTAGGGCAGTGTGAGCAGAACCAGCGGTGTCGTTTGACTTAGCAAACGAGGATCGGATGTCATCGACCTTCTTTTCAAAATGGTTGACGAAGTCATCTGCAGAGAGGGAGGAGGGAGGGGGAAGTAGCTAGCCAACATTAACTTAAGTGCTTGACTGCCGTTTGTAAGGTCAGAACGCTTAAATCAACCCTACTCCTCGGCCAGAGCGCTCTGAGAGCGAAACGCTCTGAATTTACAAACTGAAAATCTGACAACACTCTGAATTTACCAGCTCTGAATTTACCAGGTTGAATTTAAGAACACACCCGAAGTCCTGAAATGTCTAACTAGTAATTTGTTACGCTAACTAGCTAGCAAGAGGTTGCATAGCAACAGCATCAACTTCCGGTTGACCGGCGAAGTGATTGTACGCTCAACTGAAAGGATACTGTTCCATTTACAGTACTAAAATGACCTAATAGTATTGTAATGAAACAGGCCCAGGTCTCGAACCCTCGACCCTCTAGCCCGAAGTCCGGCGCGCTATCGACTGTGCCGCAAAAGGGCTTATATACTCATTAAGTATGTCGTATGGTATTCAAACACATCTATGGTTTAGATATAGCCAAAGCTATATCCAAAGTTACAGATGTAGGATCTTAATTTAAACCAGTTTGCTACAGCAGGAAAATAATCCTGCAGCAACAGGAAATGTGAATTATTATTATTATTATTATTATGTGGATTATAATTAATGGACATTTTTAGTAGGGGTTGATACATGTTTCATAAGATCAAATCAAGTCTGACATTTTTAAAGTGGAAATTACACATTTTAGAAACTTTTTAAAATCTTGACGACACCACAAGTTTGCATTTACTGCAACAAAAGAGTGATCAAAATAAGATTTTACATCTGTAAAGCTCTGTCTCTCTGTAATCTCTCAATTACTTATGTAACAGTTTAACTTTAGACCGTCCCCTCGCCCATACCCGGGCGCGAACAAGGGACCCTCTGCACACATCAACAACAGTCACCCATGAAGCATCGTTACCCATCGCTCCACAAAAGCCGCGGCCCTTGCAGAGCAAGGGGAACCACTACTTCAAGGTCTCAGAGCAAGTGAAGTCACCGATTGAAACGCTATTTAGCGCGCACCACCGCTAACTAGCTAGCCGTTTCACATCCGTTACACTTATCCCCCATTCAAACTCACCTTTCATCACTTCACCTCCTCCTGTTTTCTGCCTTCCTCAGGGCCAGTTGTTGGTGCGGTGTGGGCGTGTGGGTCTGGGGGAGAAGGTGCTGCGGGATGCGGTGCAGGCCCAGAGCACGTCCCACGAGGCGTGGAGCGGCCTGGGGGAGGCCCTGCAGTCACAGGGCAGCAGCCAGGCTCCAGACTGCTTCCTCACAGCCCTGGAGCTGGAGTCCTCCTGTCCCATCAGGCCCTTCACCATCATACCCCGCGAGCTGTGAGGAGCAGACAGAGGGTACTACTGTATTACATACTCACATACATATATACACACACACACGCGCACGCGTATGATCATTTACACATGCAAATTGGTGCAATATATCTTCTCTTGCCCTATTTCACTCTTTTTGATCTCTATCTCTCCTCCCTTCCCCCTCTCCCTTTTATATACTCTCTTCATCTTTATCTATGTCTATGCACTCATAATAATCGCTCACATGCACTCATGGACAAGTCAAGTGTATGGTGACACTGTTATACAGCCCGTATACACCCACTACACTGTTATACAGACCGTATACACCCACTACACTGTTATACAGACCGTAATCATCCACTACACTGTTATACAGACCATATACATCCACTACACTGTTATACAGACCGTAATCATCCACAACACTGTTATACAGACCGTATACATCCACTACACTGTTATACAGACCGTAATCATCCACTACACTGTTATACAGACCGTAATCATCCACTACACTGTTATACAGACCGTAATCATCCACTACACTGTTATACAGACCGTAATCATCCACTACACTGTTATACAGACCGTAATCATCCACTACACTGTTATACAGACCGTAATCATCCACTACACTGTTATACAGACCGTAATCATCCACTACACTGTTATACAGACCGTAATCATCCACTACACTGTTATACAGACCGTATACATCCACTCTCAGGGATCATTCCTATACTATCATTCCATTTTATTCTCATTGACTGAGAGCCTTCAGCCTGTGTATGTAACTGACATAATCCATTATGTTCAAATCACTGGTTGTTTGTATTGTATATTTCTGTATTATTAATATTATGATTCATTGTGTGTGTGTTGTTTTAAATGCATTTGTCCATCTTTGTCCTCATAAACAATGACTTAAATCACTGTGGGATTGTGCATCTTCATCTGTCTTGTCACTTGTGACTAATCTTCATCACTTCCCAGTGCCTAACCACATTAATATGGGCAGTGGGACTCGAGCTGCTATCTTATGTAATACTGCCAGCGCAGTTACTGCCATGAAACTCACAACCCCCTCTCTTTCTCTTCTCTCTCACTACCTCCTCTCTCCTCTATCCTCTTTCTCTCTCTGTATCCTCTCTCTCCTTTCTCTCTGCTCTCCCTCGCCATTGCTGTGCCTCTCTCTATCTCTCACTCCCTATCCCTCCCTCTCTCTCCTCTTTCTCCACCTTATGTGATGTGGCCTGGTTGCCTAGCAGCCATCCCGTGTTTGAGTAACGGGGGAAGCGGAGAGATATCTAGTCTGTTTGGCAACATAGGCTGCTGTAATCAATGGCTCTGTGTTCTACATTGATTTCTGTTTCAAGAAGAAGCATCCCAGTCCTCTCTGCATGCACAATTTATTAACCCTTTCACACCCCACGATAGAGTTATGACTAAAGCGTATCAAAGTCTTTCTGTTTCACACAGGCCTACTACACATGATCAAAAGCCACATGCATGTCTGTATTTTATGTTGATGATAGATCACCCACTGTCACTATTGTCTTCCAATCCCTGTCTCTACTACTTCCATTACCCTCCACCACTCACTCCCCCTGTCCATCCCCTCATTAGCCCGTGTGTGACACCTGCGCCGGGCTGGTGTATGGAAGATGAATGGCCTAATCCAGGGGTTTTCGAATCTCTCCTCGGGGACCAGCAGACATCTCACTATGTTGTTGTAGCCTTGAACTAGTTCACCTGATTCACCAGTCAAGGGCTTGATAATTAGTTGACAAGTTGAGTCATGTGTTAGCTTGAATAGATCAAATAGATGGAATGGCTGGCGGACCCCAAGGAGAAGTATAAAAAGCCCTGGCCTAATCCGTGCGGATGTGAAGTGATCTATAATGTAGCTCAGTCAGGACAAGGCTGGTAAAAGAAGACAGATTAATGAATGGGCCAGCCTGCCGCAAAGCCTCTCAGGATGACATCAGCTGATGAAGGGCTCAGGGCAGTTCTGCTCATCACCAAGCCAGTCCAGACTGAATAATTAGCCCACGTGACATCTAAAACATTTTACAGTGCCTTCAGAAAGTATTCACTTTTTCCACATGTTGTTGTGTTACAGCCTGGATGGATTAAATGGTCACTGACCTAGACACAATAGCCTATAATGTGAAAGTGTAATTGTTTTTCAAAATTTTACAAATTAATTTTAAAAAATTAAAGCTGAAATGACTAGAGTCAATAAGTATTCATGCCCTTTGTTATGGAAAGCCTAAATACAGTGCCTTCAGAAGGTATTCAGACCCCTTTACTTTTGCACATTTTGTTAGGTTATTCTAAAATTGATTTAAAAAATTAAAATCCCCTAACAAATCTACACACAATACCCATTAATGACAAAGAAAAACAGGTTTTTAGACATTTTTGCAAATGTATAAAAACAGATATCACATTTACTTAGGTATTCAGAACCTTTAATCAGCACTTTGTTGAAGCACCTTTGGCAGCGATTACAGCCTTGAGTCTTCTTGGGTATGACGCTACAAGCTTGGCACACCTGTATTTGGGGAGTTTTGTCCATTCTTCTCTGCAGATCCTCTCAAGCGCTGTCAGGTTGGATGGGGAGCGTTGCTGCACAACTATTTTCAGATCTCTCCAGAGACGTTCGATCAGGTTCAAGTCCGGGCTATGGCTAGGCCACTTAAGGACATTCAGGGACTCCTGCCTTGTCTTGGCTGTGTGCTTAAGGTCTTTGTCCTGTTGGAAGGTGAACATTCGCCCCTGTCTGAGGCTGGTACCAGGTTTGTGGTATCAGGTTTCCTCCAAACGTGACGCTTGGCATTCAGGCCAAAGAGTTTGATCTTGGTTTCATCAGACCAGAGAATCTTGTTTGTCATGGTCTGAGATTCTTTTGGTGCCTTTTGGCAAACTCCAAGTGTGCTGTCATGCGCCTTTTACTGAGGAGTGGTTTCCGTCTGGCCACTCTACCATAAAGGCCAGATTGGTGGAGTGCTGCAGAGACGGTTGTCCTTCTGGAAGATTTTCACATCTCCACAGAGGAACTCTCTAGAGCTCTGTCAGAGTAGCCATTGTGTTCTTAGTCACTTCCCTGACCAAGGCCCTTCTTCCCTGATTGCTCAGTTTGCCTGGCGGCCAGTTCTAGGAGTCTTGGTGTGGTTCCAAACATCTTCCATTTAAGAATGATGGAGGCCACTGTGTTCTTGGGGACCTTCAATGCTGCAGAAATGTTTTGGTACACTTCCCCAGATCTGTTCCTCGTCACAATCCTGTCTCGGAGCTCTACGGACAATTTCTTCCACCTCATGGCTTGATTTTTGCTCTGACATGCACTGTCAACTGTGGGACCTTTATATAGACGGGTGTGTGCCTTTCCAAATAATTTCCAATCAATTTAATTTACCACAGTTGGACTCCAATCAAGTTGTAGAAACATCTCAAGGATGACCAATGGAAGCAGGATGCACCTGAGCTCAATTTAGAGTCTCATAGCAAAGGGTCTGAATACTTATGTAAATGAGGTATTTCTGTTTCATAATTTGAATATATTTTTTTAAATTCTAAAAATCTGTTTTCGCTTTGTCGTTAGGGGGCATTGTGTGTAGATTGCTGAGGATTTGTATTTATTTATTCGATTTTAGGTTAGGGCTGTGACATATCAACATGTGGAAAAAGTCAAAAGGTCTGAAAACTTTCCGAAGGCACTGTATGTTCAGGAGTAAAAATGTGCATAACAAATCACATAATAAGTTGCATGGACTCATCACTCTGTGTGCAATAATAGTGTTTAACGTGATTTTTGAATGAATACTGCATCTCTGAACGCCACACATACAATTATTTGTAAGGTCCCTCAGTCGAGCATCACATTTCATAGACAGACTCAACCACAAAAAGGTTTTTCAAAAGACTTTCAAAGAAGGGCACCTATTGGTAGATGGGTAATAATTAAAAAGTAGACATTGAATATCCCTTTGAGCATGGTGAAGTTATTAATTACACTTTGGATGGTGTATGAATACACCCAGTCACTACAAAGATACAGGCGACCTTCCTAACTCAGTTGCCGGGGAGGGAGGAAACCGCTCAGGGATTTCACCATGAGGCCAATGGTGACTTTAAAACAGTTACAGAGTTAAATGGCTGTGATAGGAGAAAACTGAGGATGGATCAACAACATTATAGTTACTCCACAATAGAGCAACAAGGCACTAAAGTAATACAAATCAATTAACTTTTTGTCTTGAATACATTTACATTTAAGTCATTTAGCAGACGCTCTTATCCAGAGCGACTTACAAATTGGTGCATTCACCTTATGACATCCAGTGGAACAGCCACTTTACAATAGTGCATCTAAATCTTTTAAGGGGGGTGAGAAGGATTACTTTATCCTATCCTAGGTATTCCTTAAAGAGGTGGGGTTTCAGGTGTCTCCGGAAGGTGGTGATTGACTCCGCTGTCCTGGCGTCGTGAGGGAGTGTGTTCCACCATTGGGGAGCCAGAGCAGCGAACAGTTTTGACTGGGCTGAAACTGTACTTCCTCAGTGGTAGGGAGGCGAGCAGGCCAGAGGTGGATGAACGCAGTGCCCTTGTTTGGGTGTAGGGCCTGATCAGAGCCTGGAGGTACTGAGGTGCCGTTCCCCTCACAGCTCCGTAGGCAAGCACCATGGTCTTGTAGCGGATGCGAGCTTCAACTGGAAGCCAGTGGAGAGAGCGGAGGAGCGGGGGGTGACGTGAAGAACTTGGGAAGGTTGAACACCAGACGGGCTGCGGCGTTCTGGATGAGTTGTAGGGGTTTAATGGCACAGGCAGGGAGCACAGCCAACAGCGAGTTGCAGTAATCCCAGACGGGAGATGACAAGTGCCTGGATTAGGACCTGCGCCGCTTCCTGTGTGAGGCAGGCTCGAAGTACTCTGCGGATGTTGTAGAGCATGAACCTACAGGAACGGGCCACCGCCTTGATGTTAGTTGAGAACGACAGGGTGTTGTCCAGGATCACGCCAAGGTTCTTAGCGCTCTGGGAGGAGGACACAATGGAGTTGTCAACCGTGATGGCGAGATCATGGAACGGGCAGTCCTTCCCGGGAGGAAGAGCAGCTCCGTCTTGCCGAGTTCAGCTTGAGGTGGTGATCCGTCATCCACACTGATATGTCTGCCAGACATGCAGAGATGCGATTCCCACCTGGTCATCAGAAGGGGGAAAAGAAGATTAATTGTGTGTCGTCTGCATTGATAGGAGAGACCATGTGAGGTTATGACAGAGCCAAGTGACTTGGTGTATAGCGAGAATAGGAGAGGGCCTAGAACAGAGCCCTGGGGGACACCAGTGGTGAGAGCGCGTGGTGAGGAGACAGATTCTCGCCACGCCACCTGGTAGGAGCGACCTGTCAGGTAGGACGCAATCCAAGCGTGGGCCGCGCCGGAGATGCCCAACTCGGAGAGGGTGGAGAGGAGGATCTGATGGTTCACAGTATCGAAGGCAGCCGATAGGTCTAGAAGGATGAGAGCAGAGGAGAGAGAGTTAGCTTTAGCAGTGCGGAGCGCCTCCGTGATACAGAGAAGAGCAGTCTCAGTTGAATGACTAGTCTTGAAACCTGACTGATTTGGATCAAGAAGGTCATTCTGAGAGAGATAGCGGGAGAGCTGGCAAAGGACAGCACGTTCAAGAGTTTTGGAGAGAAAAGAAAGAAGGGATACTGGTCTGTAGTTGTTGACATCGGAGGGATCGAGTGTAGGTTTTTTCAGAAGGGGAGCAACTCTCGCTCTCTTGAAGACGGAAGGGACGTAGCCAGCGGTCAGGGATGAGTTGATGAGCGAGGTGAGGTAAGGAGAAGGTCTCCGGAAATGGTCTGGAGAAGAGAGGAGGGGATAGGGTCGAGCGGGCAGGTTGTTGGGCGGCCGGCCGTCACAAGACGCGAGATTTCATCTGGAGAGAGAGGGAGAAAGAGGTCAGAGCACAGGGTAGGGCAGTGTGAGCAGAACCAGCGGTGTCGTTTGACTTAGCAAACGAGGATCGGATGTCGTCGACCTTCTTTTCAAAATGGTTGACGAAGTCATCTGCAGAGAGGGAGGAGGCGGGGGAGGGGGGAGGAGGATTCAGGAGGGAGGAGAAGGTGGCAAAGAGCTTCCTAGGGTTAGAGGCAGATGCTTGGAATTTAGAGTGGTAGAAAGTGGCTTTAGCAGCAGAGACAGAGGAGGAAAATGTAGAGAGGAGGGAGCGAAAGGATGCCAGGTCCGCAGGGAGGCGGGAGTTTTCCTCCATTTCCGCTCGGCTGCCCGGAGCCCTGTTCTGTGAGCTCGCAATGAGTCGTCGAGCCACGGAGCGGGAGGGAGGACCGAGCCGGCCTGGAAGATAGGGGACATAGAGAGTCAAAGTGTTATGTTTGGGGCAAATCTAATACAACACATTACTGAGTACCACTCTCCATTATTTTCAAGCATAGTGGTGGCTGCATCATGTTATGGGTATGCTTGTAATCTTTAAGGACTGGTGAGTTTTTCAGGGTAAAAAAATAAACAAAATGGAGCTAAGCCCAGTCAAAATCCTAGAGGAAAACCTGTTCAGTCTGCTTTCCACCAGGTGCTTCTACAAACTATTGACTCAGGAGTGTGAATCACTTTGTAAATCATATATGTCTGTATTTAATTTTCAATACATTTGCTAACATTTCAAAAAATATGTTTTCACATTGTCATTATGGGGTATTGTGTGTAGATGGGTGAGAAAAACATATATATTTAATCAGTTTTGAATTCAGGCTGGAACACAACAAAATGTGGAATAAGTCAAGGTGTATGAATACTTTCTTAAGGCACTGTACACACGGCCAGTATATCCCTGTATAGTAAGCTATTCTGTCTTCTCCAGTCCAATATGATCAGGCATTTGCATTGGTGCTTCAGAGGTGGCTAAGCCTCAGTACTCCGTAACTGCTTTGTGATTTCACCACACAGAGGGCTCTGTTCAGAGATCTTGTGTATGCTGTAGGTTGTAACTTAATGCACGCTCCAGTAACGTTTCGCTATGTATAATACCAGCCTTAGATCTGATTCCACATACACACAGTGTGATGGATCTTGTTGTTGTCGCTGAGTGGGAAACAACTGGACTGACTGCAGGGGAAAACATAATAGTGCCCAAAGTACTGTTGCACGGTATAGCGCTACCACGGTAACACCAAGGTAAGAAAACGTTATAACGCTTGTGATACCAACATTTTAGAAAACTGTACAATCGTTTCATATAAAGCTTGCCAAGAGTTTTGGCCCCATAGAAATGGAATTACTAGAACAGGTAAAGAACCCCTGAACTGCAATTTGACTGTACCCCCAAGGGCACACTCAATGTGGCTGCGGGTCCACCGTTCATGGAACAAATTGCCAGTTCTAGTCATTTTATTTCTATGAATAGCACTGTACAGTGCTGTATGTGAGGTGGTGTTCCGGACAAAAAGGCTGCCAAACTCCAGGGGGTTATTGTAGGGCAGAGGGAAGTTAATAGAGTGGACGCTAACAATAGGTTCTGTGTGGCAACCTGCATTTCAGTACACGGGGATAACTTTAGGATAACTTTAGGCCAGGAGGGCAATTATGACAGGTCATTGGTGTGGTTTTTCATATAAACCTACATAGTTATATATATATATATAGTGATCCCTTTAATAATCAGCAAAGGAACCGGCGACCTAACAATGCATTCTATAACGATGTTGACACATTAAAGGCGGCAGCCATTGAAGAGGCAGATTTCCAATTGTAACTAATTCTTCTCGATAATGTTTGAGGTTAGCCAGTTAGCGTAAATGAGTTACAGCAGCAGAGCTTATCACCAACCTTGCCCCCAGTTTGTATTTCACCAGTCCGACTCACCTGATCGCCCTTAAACAGCCACGGTCCTCGTCCATGTGCCAAACATCATGCCAGCCCCATTACAGGATAAACAATGACCCCTTGTTTCACTAAAAACAGCCTATTCAAGCGTATTAAACTTTTATAGGTCATTTAATAGAGCTGTAATGTCAGCCTATCACAGCTGTTAATGACATGGTAAAAAGATACCTGGTCGCCCGCCTTGGTGTCCTGCTGCCTTCTGAATTGTTTAGCCAGCTGTCAACACAGTGGTGTCGGGTCGATGGGAGTGTATATGACCCTGCCGGAGAGGACATAAGTGAACAGCACTCCAAAGTTAAAGTAGAGTTAAACTAAGCAAAATCAACTTGCTTTTCTGTTCAAATCAAAAATTCTAATAAGGTCCCTACACAGGCTCAGAAGGATCCTATGATGAAGGCGGGACATTTTCTGATGACATTTAGTCCTTGCAGTGCTTCTACCGTCTTAGAGCCCCCAAAACGTTTTGTCTGCAGACACAGTGATGTCCAGCTTCTTGGACACTTGTGCAGCACAATTAATAACTGTGGCTATAAATGCTACAAAATCCACCTTCTTCACAATGAGTGTATCCAGATCACTTGATTTACGTAAAAACATTTGCAGCAACATTTACTCCACATGCTGTACAGCCCCGACCCTTGACTCCTCAACTTCTTTCACCCTAAAAAAAGCAAGTTTAGGTCGGGCAACCATCTTGGTTCAATGCATTGTCAATAAACAAAGTTTGTTGTTGCTCGTTTGGCGCTATGGGTTCATCAACCTTGAGAGTGAGGTGGATTGGAGTGACGAATGATACTTGTTGTTGTCTCTCCAGATCTGGTATAAGCCAATTCAGGACAAATATTGGAAAACACAAATAGTCAAAAAATGTTGATCCACTCGGTTTGATGCCGGACCACTTCCTGTTCAAAGCTGCCAATTTATAAGGATAAGAGGGCTTTCAAAACATCCACTATCATGGCTTGGTCCCTCCCAATATTCTCCTGAATTATTTGAGCTATTCCGGAAATCACAAGGTCCCAGAAATGCAATAGGTCATGTTTGAGTTTCCTGTTCTGCCTAGATGGCCTTGTTGACACCAGATAATTTCTAATGAAAGTGAGTGATTTCATCCCACAATAAACCTGGGCTGCAGCTGACCCACCTGTCACCACCATGAAGAGGATATTACATGGAATGTGATCAATTTAACAAGCGTATCTCTTTCCCTTGGCTTTTCGAGATCACAAAATGTCAAGTAATTAGTCGACAATGGAACCACATTTTCTTGTAATAAAATGTACCTTTTCTAAGATTTCATTTATTTTGCTATTTTGGAGAGAAGGTATAACCTGGGTCAATCAGATGTTATCCTTTTCTCACTAGCCCCATTTATACCTGGTTCGAGCATACATCCTTTGTCCTGATCTTGTCCACATTCTGATTGTGCCCACATTTTTAGACAGGTATAGACAATCAAAAGACACATTGTGAGCTGACTGTGATCAGATCTTCCTGATCACTTCAAGAGGTGGTCCGGAACCCATTGTGTCTGGATGTCTTACAAGTGTAGACATTTGTTTTGTGCACTGCTGCTAATGTTTATTATCTATGCATAGTCACTTCACCCCTACCTGTACCGGTACCCGAAGTATATAGCCTCGTTATTGTGTTACTTTTTATTAATTTTTTACTTTAGTTTATAGGGTAAATATTTTTTTAACTCTTCTTGAACTGCACTGATGGTTACGGGCTCGTAAGTAAGTATTTCACGGTAAGGTCTACACTTGTTGTATTTGGCGCACGTGGCAAATAAAGTTTGATTTGATTTAGATTTTATCTGGACAGTGAAATCATTTAAATCATCGTAGCCTTCTAAAATCATTAACGTGTGAAACCATTGACATGTGGCATCAACGTTTAAAAAAATAAAATAATAAAATACTATTTTAAAGGAATATCTGTCCAATAATGTGCATACAGGGAGGGACTAGGAATTCTGGTTACAATGCAGACACAGTGGACAGATAGGAGACACATTTTAACGCCATTGTAGGGCAGCCCAGCCCCCAAACGGACTCTTCTTATCAACTGTATGCAAGAAATTTCTCCGCGTTGTCTTAGGAAGTTGTTTCATTTCGTGATATTACGATCTTGTCTCTTCGCTTCAAGTCCCCGGCGGGCTTCGAAACATGACCCACCAAACCTCGCTTCCTAACACCCGCACCAGTGTGTCAGAGGAAAACTCCATTCAACTGATGACCGAAGTCAGCCTGCAGGCGCCCGGCCCGGCCCGCCATAAGGAGTCGCTAGAACGTGATGAGCCAAGTAAAGCACCCCCGGCCAAACCCTCCCCCTAACCCAGACGACACTGGACCTATTGTGTGCTGCCCTATGGGACTCCCGGTCTCGGCAAGTTGAGACGCAGCCTGGGATCGAACCCTAGATCGCTGCGCCGCTCGGGAGGCCCTGGAAGTCAGCATTCTTATCTCTCCAACCCTCATTGTCTCACTTCTGAGAAGCAGAGGTTACATCATGTATGTCTGATTATCTGATTGGAGGTTAACTTTACAAGAATACTGTTGATCAACAACTCAGTTTTGGAATCCAGACAACTCAGATGCGTATAAGAGGTCTTAGATTCATTGTTCTTTCTCTTATTTGTTTCTGACTTGCTGTGGTGAGATACCTACACTCTTTCTCTCCCTCTCCCAGGAGCTATGGTCCATGGCACAAGTCATGGTTTCTTTGTCGCTTTGTAAATTAAGCTTATGCATTGTATAATGTTATCATTCAGTTTACAAGGTAATTAAATACACTTGTATTTAGAATTAGATTCTCAGACATTTCTTCATTGCCTGTTAATGTAACTCAGCTATAGTCTCTTGCATATTGCTATTTATCTCACGGAGTCAGATAAACATTTTAATTGGCTAATTGCTTAGTCTTATTACGAGTATCGAATGTGAGGCATTTATAATAATCATATATATTGTATATACACATGTTAAATATTACTGCCCACTACACAATGTGTAGACACATGTTTGAAAGTGCGGGCACAATCAGAATGTGGACAAGATCAGGGGTGCATGTTAGAACCAGGTGTAACTGGGGGCTAGATAGAAAGAGACAAGGAGCGAGAGAGAGAGAGAGGGTCAGCCTAGCCCACGTCTTTCATCGATGCAGGACGTGAGAGAAGGGCTGTGCTAAATTGTCACTATGGGGCCATACGTTACAGACCAGAGTGTTGTTATGGTGACCACTGACCATGAAGGATTATAAGATAAGACAGAGATGGGAATGTGTCTTTATGCTCACACCCCACACACCACACCCCACACCCCACACACCACACCCCACACCCCACACACCACACCCCACACCCCACACCCCACACCTCACACCCCACACCCCACACACCACACACCACACCTCACACCCCACACCCCACACCCCAAGTGACTGGAAGCAATTGGACAGCAACAATGCAGCGCCCCTGGAGGAATTGTAGGGGGTCAGGTGTCTTGCTCAAGGGCACAACAGCAGGCGAAGGTATCTGGGATAACGCCAGGAACCCTCCGGTTGCCGGCTCACTCTGCACCAGATTTTCTCCATCTAAACCGGCAACCCTCCGGGTTGCTTGCCCGCTTTTCTAACCACTAGGTTACAAGTGGCTATAGTGTCCCCTGACCACAGCTTAGCGCAATGATGCACCCACCGCAAATTCTCAGATACCACATAGTACTTACGGTACCAGGCTTGTGGCCCATGTTAATAGGCAAGTCTTTCTGTCAGCCTCGAAGTGTGCTCCTTGGTCCCCGAAATAACGAAAACGGATATAAGAGCCCTGCTCTTGAACCACTTGAATGTGTCACTAGTTGAAGACAAGCAAGTGAGGTGTTGGGAGGTTTAAACTGATGTGCTGAGATAATGACGTTAGGGTTTTGTTTGCGATTTTTGTGAGAATACAGACATTGTGAAGTGATATCAATACAAGGAAATGGAACTAGTGAGACGCACAGAGTGACGTCTCAAAAGATGCCCTCCCTGTTTTTCTTCTCTCATAGTTCCACAGAGAGGAGAGCATTTTCTCTCTGCTTATTCCCACAATCAAGACTAAAATGAAAATGTGGTTTCAGCCAATCAGTGTCCAGGACCAAAAAACGATCTTGGCCTACTCTCCACAGGTCTGATTCCTATCAAGGTCTATGCCAGTGTAACCTGTGTCCACATTATCCCGTGTGTTTGTTTTGCTCATAGACAGTAAGAAAAGCCTTTTTAGTGTGTGACACTGGCTGCTCTTCTAATGTTGAATGTGCATCAAGCCGCACTAAGCTACTGTATGTGCAGGTGATGGATGACTGAACTGCGTTCCCCCCCTCACTCACGAGTGCATAGTAGAGCAGATACTGTGGAAGCAAAACAGCCTGCAGGACAGGCTGCCAGCAGAGAGAGAGAGTGAGAGAGCGAGTGGGGTATGCAGAAGGACTTAGGGCTGGATTCAATCCCTAGCGCTGAAGATCAGCGATGTAGCGCAGTGACTGCGGACGCAACCAGGCTGTAACGCTGATCTTCGGGGCTACGGATTGAATCCAGTAGGGGCCGGCATGATGGGCGGGCCTTAAGGGGCCCTACCGCACCTCCTTGCCTGTTCAAATAAAATATTTCAATATTGATAATTCATTTGACCGAGACGTGTACAGACAGAAAGACACATAAATCTCAGATAAAGCATCTGAGCGAGCGAAATAGCATCCCTCTGTCTCCGTATGTGTAGCTCAGGTATCTAATGCTGTCTGGCCAAAAAGCGTATGGCATATCATACTCTTTTTTTGTTTTTGGCAAGACAGCATCAGATAGATGGGCTACATATACTGTGACAGAGGGGCGCTGTTTCGCATGCTCAGAAGTTTTGTCGGGTGAGATCGTCTCGGCCAAAGGTGACCACATGCATAGGTTTGGTTTGCTCCTAGCAGAACTCGGCTAGGCAAAGCGAGCGTCTGTGCTTGCATACTCTCTAAAGACCTTTACTTGAAATATGTGAAAAAAAGTGGCAATACTACTGTTTTTCCCCTCTTGAGCCACCGTAGCAACATCAAAAGCCAGAAACACTTCCTCAATATATGTCATTAATTTTCACGTTTTTGCCGAGGTCTTAGTTGTGCTAATCTAACTAACATCTTTGGTGCAGTAATTCTCATGTGAAAAAAATGTGCATGAAACTAGTCGTCTCTCGTCGAATGACAACAAACCCTTAATGTTCCCACTCCCCCTAAGAGTACTACTGTAGACCAATCACCAAAGAAGGGGTGTAGACATCGGCTCCCGAATTTCGCACACGTTAAGCTTTAGTGAATGAAAGTTGGTGGGTGGACAGTGCACTGTTCAGATGCTGGAATTATTTTGGACAAACATATGAAGGTAGCCTACTTTTTTAAGTGATTTGTTTGACAGTCATGAAAACACCATGACTGGTTGTATTCATGTCACATTAAAAGGTAATACATTTTACAATTACATTTTACAATTAAATGAATGTCTTTACTATAAAACCCATTTAAAAAATGTAGCGGGTCCCGTGAAAGAAATATGAAAATCAAACATCCAGCCAGCTGATTCATTCTTGGGTTGGCCGTGAATCCAGCCCTTAGTTAACCAGCATTGAAGCAGATGAATATCCTTTGCTTTCCCTGGTTAGTATGTCTAAAATGTATTTAGGCAAAACAAAAGTATTTGATAATGGTATGTGGTGACCCATCTGCCAGGAAGGCTCATAGGTCCCTGGTCCTGCGGTCCTCTGTCGAACAAGACACACACTCACTAGAACATAGCTAGCTAGATCTTCACTGATCATGACTGTGGGAGAGAATATATTTCACAACATACCAGCTGCAAAAAGGACGGTTTCTGTTTAGATTTTTACAAGGGGCTCAATTAACCAATAACGTGTGTGTGTGTGTGTGTGTGTGTGTGTGTGCAGGACCAAGGGCCCTCTCTCTGAACACAAACAGGAATCATTTGATTCATTACTTATAGTAGACTAACTCACACACAAAGGCAAATAAACCTGCTCAGAGGGACCAAAGTTGAATGGTTGTCTTGAAGATTATTTACTGGCACGAATCAGGTTTATATAAGCATTCGGTGCCAAAACACGTTGGAAGTTGGATCATTGAGGCAGTTCCAAATGTATGAGTATTTATACTTGAACCACTGCATATACCGTATATTAATTACATGAGGTTCAAAACATTTATTTCAATGGCTTCCAGCTATCCTTTTCCCCCGCTGCCCACACATACTGTTGACCATAAGCAGAAAATAGCACACAGCCTCTCCTACCCTTCCCGTTACTGGACATTTGTATGTCTCTGACCAAGCTGAGCCGGTAATCCATCCATCCCGAGCCCTCCTGATAGGGTGATTCACAGCACAAGGAACGAGAGAAGAAAAGAAGCTTCTAGGAGGAGCCTTCCTCTGTCCCTGAGCTGGGAGGCTCAGACTAGCTAGCTATAGCTATCATTGCATGCCATTTGATTCACGCTGGGCCAATTCACTTGATATCCACCACCTGCCCATCAGCTCGCAGGGGAGCTGATCCGCGGTGGAGGTGTTAATACAGGTGTATTTCACAGGAGATTTTAGAAAGGACACGGGGGACCGAAGCACTCTCACCTTCCCGTGACGAGCTGTCCTGATGATCTGTCCTGATGATCTGCCTCTGTGTAAGGCGCCTGGCCTACTTTTCGCTGCTGCTAGAGCGAGTGCCACATTCTCCCAGCATTGGCACAGATAACTGGCCCATGCCGCAAATGTCTGCTGAACCTTTGACCTTTCGTTAATCACGGGGGTGCTGCAGCGAAGGTCCTCGACCACCTCTATTTCCATGGATACACCACGTGTACATAGTGCAGATCCTCCAAGCTATTATCCTCAACCACAAAACTTCAGAGGCCATGGCCAAACAATAATGATTTGGATAATCCCAGCTGGGCTATTTAAATTGTACCTTTATTTAATTAGGCAAGTCAGTTAAGAACAAATTCTTATTTTCAATGACAGCATAGGAACAGTGGGTCAACTGCCTGTTCAGGGGCAGAATGACAGATTTGTACCTCGTCAGCTCTGGGATTTGAACTTGCAACCTTCCGATTACTAGTACAACGCTCTAACCACCAGGCTACCCTGCCGCCTAACGTTGTGGAAATGTCATGGAAATAAAAGCTCCAAAATGGTTTGTTCTGAAAATCTATTTCACATTCTTAGCCTGCAAAGAGGAATCCAAGAGAACTCCTCTGTTGCCTATTTGAAAGAGTTTGATAGGGACTCTCTGGCTGACTATTCTCAGTTTAAAACATTACTACTCTGTGACCCTTGACCCACTGATATATGGCGAACCTGCTTCAAGTCATCAACTAGGCAGCTGTCTGAATGGCTGCGGCCACAAATACAATCGCCACGGGATTTGTTGAGCTCTTTAACCTTTGACAGTAAACTTGGACTAGTCCTGACACGTCACTAACTGCAAAAAAGCTCCCTACTACATAGTCATGACACCCTTGAGATTTCTTTACACATTTCCTTCTCTGTCAACACGAGACAGCTGCCAACACTGCTCAAATATCTATAATAATAATAATAATAATATATGCCATTTAGCAGACGCTTTTATCCAAAGCGACTTACAGTCATGTGTGCATACATTCTACGTATGGGTGGTCCCGGGGGTCGAACCCACTACCCTGGCGTTACAAGCGCCATGCTCTACCAACTGAGCTACAGAAGGACCAATCTATCAAGTACGGATGCACTTGCTGCAGTACACACAGTGCAACCGAACTTGAATCATCAATCAACACAGTGCCGTAGTCTGAGAACAGACTCTGTGATGGGTGTCATAACCAAACCGTCTGAAACACGTGAGCCTGCAGTCTTTGTTGGAAATGTAAGGGCCTTAGTCATAGCCAGTGGAGGCTAGATATTCACAGGCAGATCGTTGGCACTCTGCACTGCCGAATGAAACATCACGTGTCTGCAAGGAGAGGAGTGGTGAGAGAGGAGATGAGGTGCTGTAGAGAAGGGGGTATAGATCAGTGGAGGCTGGTGGGAGGAGCTATACGAGGAAGGGTTCATTGTAATGGCTCGAATGGAATGAATGGAACGCTATCAAACACATCACACATGGAAACCACATGTTTGACTGTTCCTCTTATTCCATTCAAACCATTACAATGAGCCCGTCCTCCTATAGCTCCTCCCACCAGCCTCCACTGGCATAGATAGAGACCAAGGGGCTAGGGTTACGGTCTGGAAGCACGATTTTGACTGCACATATAGTATTGCTTCGTTACTGCTGTTTAACCACACCCAGGTTGAGAAAGACAATTCACATTGATGGCCCCATAGATAACTCAAATTTGAACATTCCTAATAAAATACTTTATTCCATCACCTTTGTGCACAAGATCACCCATTGAATTATTAAAATGAAAAAAAATCTTCCAATACTGACAGCCGAAGATATTAACATTTTATATTCATGCTCAGAGGTCATGACCCCAGCTAGCCAGGGGAAGTGATGGTTGGCTTGTTTAGCTGTCCAGGTGCTCTGCAGAGTTCCCGGGTCATGTTCACGCAATACTTTTGTCTGTCCAGGGCGCACTGAGCACTAGTGCGCAGATGTAGTAATCCCAGTAAGAAAAACGGCAGCAACCACAAAATGGCGCATGCAAACGTGAGTAGATTAGGTTGAAAACAAAGGTTGGCCATCTTGGAGGCCGTCTCTAGTTCTTATTATACCTCAGTGGGCCAGACCTGTTGTGTGGCACTGAAATGGAGAGGTCAGGTCGTTGTTTGTACATGTTTTGAAGAGACGAAAGATCACAGGGAAAAGATATCTGGGGATGATTCAAATATCAAGGAGATGAATCAGAGGCAGTCTGCTTGCAGTGACTCAGATTTGAGTGTCAACATTTGAATGATGGATTATGCAAGTGTTTACTTGCAGGGTATCTTGGGCACTGGTTTCTCGGTCACATTGCAGTGGCATGGTGAAAGGTCAATTTCCTGGACAAACTCTCAGGTTATAATTTCAAATAAAACGGTGTTATTAGAAGATAAATTACTGCTGATAACACCCCCTTCTCCTCACCTCCCTTTCTCCTCTGCCCCCACGCCCCTCCCTTTTTGTTTGGCCGGGGGCAGTTCTTAAAAGAGTAGGAGGCCTGACGTTGGAGGGCCTCCTGGGTGGATTCAGTGAAGCTTTAGGCTCCCAGTAG
Source organism: Oncorhynchus keta (assembly GCF_023373465.1). Lineage (NCBI taxonomy): Eukaryota > Metazoa > Chordata > Actinopteri > Salmoniformes > Salmonidae > Oncorhynchus > Oncorhynchus keta. The sequence goes on along the minus strand of NC_068422.1, from coordinate 46,579,744 downwards.
CAGCAGGTCCCCCTTATGCATCTACATCTGGGCGACTCGACCTAGTACCCTTAAAGCCATATGTCCTAAGGACCGGGTTCATGCCAGCCTCCTCAATGAAGTCCCGGATGTGGTCACTCCCAGGGATGGGCGTTTCCTGGGGGAATGGCGATGAAAGGAAAAGGAGATATACAAATGTTATAAAATTGTAGAAAGAAATGGTATAACTCCCGCACACAATTTCCCGCATATACAGGAAACAGAGATTGAAAAGGCATTTTTGGACAGCATCAACTTTAACTGCACTGGATAGAGAGTTTTATGTCATATCTTAAAAGGTACTACTTGTAACAATTCAACAACAAACCGTCTCTTGTTGTCAAATTGACTGGGGCCAGCAAATATCTTGTTCTTCCCGTTGTTGAATTGACAAGAGATTTGCTGGCCCCAGTCAATTTGACAACAAGAGCTGGTCCGTCTTGTTGACCAATTAGAAGGCTGCACCATTAGAATGGAATTTTGTGTGGGCCCCAATATGTTTTGGGGGAAAAAATATTATGAAACACTATCATTCCACTATTACTGTACATATACAGTATTAAGGACATTTTCTGAAATGACGGTGTGAAGATGTGTTACTGAAACAAACTGCTAGTTGTTTTCCCCTCACTAAAAACACCTACTTTCAAGGTACCCATCCACCAGCCGCCTCTGTCACACCTCTCCTTTCTCATTGCCCTGTAGATGGAAGAAAGGCCAAACAGAAGAACGACTTGTTTGTGGACTGTATTTTGAAGTCTATGTGACTAAATAATACAGACTTTATTCATTTCTGCATTTTAGCATTTTAATGACTGCATTTTAGCTCATGTATTTATTTGCCAAGAGACTGAATCTAACTTCTGTGTATCAACAGCCATAATATCCTATGACTACCAACTCCTCCTGAGGGCAAAGATGATCTCACTTCACAGCATATTTCAGCTCTCAACAAACCATTTTTTTTATTACCCAATGTAGTATCTATACAAAGATGGAAATAACACTGAATAGTCTTAAGCTTTACCCTCTCATCTGCCCTGCGTGATGCATCATTGCGGGATATGTCACCAACTTTGTGTTTTCCCCCTGCTGTGTGTACGCACTTCACCGCCTGCTGTTTGTCCAACAGAGATCCCGTTACAGCTTCTCCCTCTATCAGACAATCTGACGCTGTGTGACCCAGGTTGAAGTTTAGGATGTTGATTATGACACAATTGAAAATTGCCATAGTCACTATGACATTGAATCCTTTGTGACGTCACACAGGCCTACTGCACGGCCTGTTATTAATGTGTCCCAAATGTGTCATAACTGGTTTTCCAGTGGCATTTTAGTGTGACAGTCATCTTCATAGGCTACTTTTTGGTAGGTTAGATGGAGTCTCATCGGGATCTTTAAATAAGTGTGAATGAGTATCCTTGAGAATGAGAATCGCTATTATATAGCTATTACTAGATGCGTAACACACTTCTACCCAACAAATGTGGGCGGTCACATAGACACATGTATGAAAACCCTTAATAAATCAAGTTAATAGTTATTAGACACGTCTTCTCAGAGGGTTATGGCCCTGTTGAGTAATTCGTGTAAGACCCCTTTATTATAAGCACCTGTTTCTAGTGGCCTAGTCCAAACCCCCTTCTCAGATCACATACAGCTGAGTGATGCAGTGTAAGTATAAACCAGAGCTAAAGATCATCTAGACAGCCTGCTAAAATTTATGTGGGAGCAGGAGCAGAATATTGTACTTCTGCCTCATTGTTAGGCTACATGGGACATATGATTCAAAGGAGCCAGGAATTCATGTTTAAACGAGTCAAGGGAGTCTCATGTCATGTGACACTGAGGCTGTTTTTACACAGGCAGCACAATTCTGATCTTTTTCCACTAATTGGTATTTTGACTAATCAGATGTTTTTTTTCTTTCGATAACTGGGCAAAATATCTGATTTTGGGTGTGTACACTCAGCCGAAGAGACATGCTAAAAAAGGCACCCACACAATCTCATGATTAATCTCAAATCCCAAAATCAAATCTGTCGAGACAAAAGTTTAATCATATTTGTACCTCAACCCCTAATCCCCCCCACAAATTGTAACTGTGCATAGTGGTAGTTACTTGACACTGAGGAAATATCTGTGATAATGCCAAAGCTTGTGCTGCATCCTAGCCTCAAGGTGAAACAGAACTGACGAGTAACTCAGGCGTCAATGTTACGTTGGCCATAACACTAAATGTTATTGCCTTTCTAGATCCAAGAGCTGTTTTTCCATGCCATGAACTGTACTTCCAGATTGACTAGTAGCTAGCATGTCACTATGCAGTGTGGCAAGGGTGTAGGCTCAGGAAGCATGAGTGAGCTCCACAATGAGCTTTATCATTAAAATAAACACTTAGCATATCTGTAAACAAACTCCTTGTTTAACCTAAAAATAACTTTCAGCTCATTTTATTGCCTTGGCGTTTTGACCTGAAGCATTCAGGCACTTGTGCCAAATAAGATGAAGCAGTCAGCGTCTGCCTGGTACTGAGCCAACATCACACGATGCATCTATTTAGCAAAGGGTCTGGACATTAGTGTTAATCTAATGGACTACCATTAAAAAGAGAAGCTTCTGATCCCATTGTCCTTTTATTTAAAGGACAATAGGAATTAGAGCTGAATGTTACAAGGCAATTGGCTGATGCTCATTTCACTGCTCAGGGACCTTACATGGGTACATTAGTAAACAGCTCTCATGCTGGTTTCTTTGCAAAAGGAGAATCTTCTTTTACAGCTGAGAAAACACCATTTTCAAATCTGGGTAAATTGTAAATTTTATTGGAAAACAAAAATATACAACTTGGAATGAATTAGTTGAAGCACAGCCAAAGGCCATAAAAGAATAGTGAGTAAAACATTAAAAAGCATAGTAAGATTAAAACAAAGTTGTTTTCTGGTATAGAACAGCAGATACAAAAAGAGTTTGTACGAGTATCTAGAAGATACACCAGTCATTTTTTGCAGTAGTGCAATGCTGAGAGATTTCATATACTTTGTCCGTAGTCCATGCAGTGTTGACTCCTCTACACTGTTTCCATTCCAACAGTGTTGCCAAGTGACAACCAGCTGACAGGTCTCCACCGTCACCACGCATCTGGAGCTGAGCAGACGTGACGGTTCTAAGCTCTGGCCAATCCCTGTGGCTGCGACAGGCATTCCTTATTACAACCGTGCTGTCACTCCAAAACACGATGACAGCAAAAGAAAGGGACATGGGGACTCAGAGCCTATGCAGTTTACATGCAGTTCCTTTGGACAGCAGGGAGGGCTATTAAGATTTTACAGATAAATTACAAAGAAAAAAAGGCAAGTTATTTATATAAGAAATATCTGTACAAGGCCTTCACTTCGCTGTCATCATTTGTACGAACTCTGCAAATGATAAAAAAGGTCAACGTTAGTTTGACACCATCCAAGAACAAAGAAAATCTAAATTGAGAAAATGTTAAATATTTTGTACCAACCTTCATAGTTGACCTGACCATCACCATCAATGTCTGCTTCTCTAATCATCTCATCAACTTCTTCATCAGTCAGCTTCTCCCCAAGGTTTGTCATCACGTGGCGCAGCTCAGCAGCACTGATGTAACCGTTCCCATCCTAGAGCAGCGCACACGTACGTTAGAGCACTGTCCCACACCCAAACACCTTGTCAGGATGAATGCAGATGCGTGTTACCTTGTCGAAGACGCGGAATGCTTCTCTGATCTCCTCCTCACTGTCTGTGTCCTTCATCTTCCTCGCCATCATGGTCAGGAACTCTGGGAAGTCTATCGTTCCATTACCTGGGAGGGAGAAGACATGTTTAGGACATCTCTTCAGTGACTGCACACATCTAGTCTCAACAGCAAGTTGTGAAAGAGCTTGCTTCTCACCATCAGCATCCACCTCGTTGATCATGTCCTGCAGCTCAGCCTCTGTGGGGTTTTGGCCCAGAGAGCGCATGACAGTGCCCAGCTCTTTGGTGGTGATGGTGCCATCGCCATCCTTGTCAAAGAGCGAGAAAGCCTCTTTGAACTCTGCAGAGAGATAAACAGAAACTGAGGCCTTCCTCTTGAACTGCAAACAGGGGAAGTGACTCCTCAGATACAGGAAACCCACAAAGGCTAGTACAAAAAAAAAAAATTGCACAATGAAATAACTATTGCCTGTGAAATTCTCTAGCAATATACCCCACCCTAAACTCTATCCTGCTATAAAGTTGTGGTTTCAAGATATATGGGAACAAGTCAGAGCTCTAGAAAAGGCTTTTCCAACTTGGCACAGAATGAATGATAAGCAGTCTATCGTGATAACAAGAAGTCTTGCTGTGCAAAGTCTGCAATTAGTCATGGCTTGCAACAGCTTGTCAGCATAGTGAACCACAATTAGGCCTGCAGTTGAGGATCCTTCGCTATAAGTAGGAACTTCCTTTGTTGCTGGAGTACTGTGTAATAAATAGACCTGCCAGTGTCAGGAAACCCTCACAGGGGTCAAACAAAAATAACCATGACAACACATCAATTGCCTCCACTTTACCAAAGCACTAACAGATGCCCGCCCCCCACCCTTTTCAAAATCCCAGAGGAGAGCGTCAGTATTGCAGTTTAACAAAAGTCCAGCCCAGAAAGACAATTCCCATAGAGAAATCACATTTAAATTCCTAATGAGACACTCGTCACTATAATGAACAAAACTCCCATTGCATTAAATAAAACATCCCTGAGGCAGAGTCCACAACCCAAAATTTTCCAGAGCATGTTCACAAGATATTGCAGTCTGTCCAGTGCGCAGGCGACCCAGTAAAACATCATCTAGAAAGATGGCAACCACGAAATGTCATGCAGTAGATTACATTGAAAACATGGGCCAGCCATCTAGGCCACAGTCTAGTTCTTTTCTAGCGTAAAGTTTGAAATCCACTGTACAAAACAGGGGATACTTCCCTACAATTACAATATTCAAACCACACACACCAAATGAGATGCATGTTGTAAGCAACCCCCATCTGAACTAGACTTTACACATTAAAGGCTTACATATACACATACAAACATGTTGGGAATGTCATTAGTCAAGTTCTCCAGAAGCAAAGTCACTTTCTACATCATGATGCAAAACACATGGTGGCAAGTGACACTGCTTTTTGAAAATCTTAAATCTTGAAAACTTGACTGCTGACATGCAAAACATGTTCGGACTAACAGCAGACTAATGAAAGAAAATATGAAAAGATGTCAGTTAACGCAAGTTGACTTGACCACTGTCATGGGGGGGGGTGACCCATGTGAACTTGGCAACTTCTCCACAAGTTACTTTTTTTTCTGTAGAAAAAGGTTTTGCATACAATGGGTCATGTTAGACTCAAGATTCCAATTGAACTTAGTCTCACTTTGCTTGCCGGCCTTCCTGCCATGAACTAGCTAGCAGAATGTCATCCAACAAGGAGAGGACACACCCAGGTTAAAGGCTGCAACCAGCAGTTGAGAAAGAGGTGGGACCAGATGATCCCTTTAAGATTTGATCATTTATGACATGGAAATCATAAAAAGCGTGTTGTGTTGCTTCCCATGGAGTCCTTTAGACCCAAGGCTAGAAAGCCTGCCCATTCATTATCGTTTTATGACCAGCTTGTCCCGATGCAAGCCTTAAAAGGCAAAAATATAAATCCAATGCCGAGTAGGTGGGGGGGGATCCACAGTGGGCCACGTTCCAGGGTAGGGGACAGACGAGTGCAATGCTGTCTTACCGGCAATCTGCTCCTCTGTCAGCTGATCAGCCTGGGGGGAATAGATGTTATAATAATTATAACATATGAGCCACCACTTAACATATGTTGACTAACTAACCGACTAGTGGTGATGGCAACTGGCTTGCATTAACCTAAACTAACGTTAACTCTGAATCCATCATCAACTGACCATCTACAGTAGAGTTAGCTAACTACAGTAGCTAGTGAACCTACCCGAGCAGTTTCAGCTTTAACGTTAGCGAGTCAAATTAGCCAACACAAATACATAACGTCAACTAACGTTACACGACAGCAAGTACCGGAAGCAAATTCGAGAATGCTCTTTGAACTAGAGTACAAATTTGATGGCTAGATACTAGCCAAGCCAGAACAGTAACGTTAAGCCATGTAGCTATCCGGCTAACGTGACCTATTCTAACTTCAAATAGTTAGCAAGCTAGCTATTGAATGTTCCTAGCCAACCGCAAATTGGCGGTAATCTTCGCTAACTTCGGCTACGTACAGTAACGTCATGCTCTTTTTTTTTTTTTACGTTAGTCAGCGTCAGCTGCTTTCTAATATGACATTAACTAAATGTAACAAGTTGCCAACATTTTACAGTCACTAGCTAGCTAAGTTATTATACTAACTTCCTGCAATATATTAAATAATGCTGAAGTATCCAAATCACGACGACGGCCAGCAAAATTTCTGCGCCAGCACGCAGGTTCGCCTATCCAGACAGCATGGCTGTCAAGCACAAGTAACGAAGTACTTTTGTCGAGAAAAAAAAACGGAAGGACGACAACTACTGAACCATATAGCGAGGAGGGAAAAATGAATTCGGTTGACTTACCATTGCGATATAGTAGCAGCAGGTTTTTTACGACGCTTAGCAAGGAGATATAGACGCAGCTTAAAGTTACAACCTCACGGAATGCACTAGGAGACAGTTTGACGCGCCTTTAACCGTTGTACTTTAACTCCTCCCCCATTTGCGATCCCTCCGCCAACCTCCTTTCTCATAATTTACTAAATTAGCACAAACACACATTTATTGAGATCAATTGTGAAACTAATTGTAAAATTACCTAAACTCTGTTAATATTTCACCGACATGAATTTATATGCCATATTCAAACATAAAAAGTGGCTTTAGAAGATGGACTGGCCAGCTGCGCATGTATACTTTCTGCTAGTCAGTGATATGTCTTGCGCGGCACAAGACGTAGATGGATGAAATAGCGATCTCTGATTGGTGTGTTTGTACCTGCAATGCGTCACTCCCTTGGTCTTGCATTGCCGCTGCATTGTAGTCCACACATACATCGCATTTCCAATAAGCACATAATTGTACCTGTGTAGGAATAATTTCGTAGATGGAATATCATACATAGCAGATGGAAATTACATGCATTCCGTTTCAGAGAGCTCAAAGTATACATAGCACAGACTCCATGGTCCACTTTTCCTGGTGGGGACGGTTTTATAAAAAGGGAGTGCCAGCCTTCAACACATTGTCTTATATTTCTATGCTCTCTTCAATCTCCATGTTGTGGCACATATGCCACACCAAGCTCTATTACTTTAAAAAAAAATATATATATATATATATTTTGGATGTTATTTTATGACAACTGTATTTATTTATTTTGCTCCTTTGCACCCCATTATTTCTATCTCTACTTTGCACATTCTTCCACTGCAAATCAACCATTCCAGTGTTTTACTTGCTATATTGTATTTACTTCGCCACCATGGCCTTTTTTTGCCTTTTCCTCCCTTATCTCACCTCACTTGCTCATTGGGGGTTAATATCATGAGCAGGGCCAGCTTTAGCATTTTGGGGGCCCTAAGTGAGATTTGGTTGGCCCTCTGCACATTTTGCCATGACTTATGCCATGATACAGTATCTGAGTGAGTGTGACTAACAAAATCAATGGGAGACCCGTAGTGGTCAGGACACCTGGGCATGTGCCCTGCGTGCCTCGTCGGTATTCGCCCATGATTATTTTTAGCTGACATGGCTTATTAAGTGACTGTCAGTGATTGACATAACAAGATAAAAATTACTGATGCGCAACCAAATTTTGAACTTGCACATTGTGTATTCTAAGATTCTAACTCTCAACAGTAAGTTGAGACCCTGACTAGTAAATTGAGGCCCCCTGGCGATCTGGGTTCCCTAAGCGACCGCTTATGTCACTTATGCAGCTTACTAGATTCTCAGGTCTAATTGAGTTGGTGGTGAAGATGGTCGTATCTGATTTCCTGATTTCTTATGTTTGGCTGCTCTCCTTTCTCCCACTTGCCACCTGTCCCTTCCTTCCTTCCTTCCTTCTCCTCTCCTCTCCTCTCCTCTCCTCTCCTCTCCTCTCCTCTCCTCTCCTCTCCTCTCCTCTCCTCTCCTCCATTAGCAGTGTCCTAAGCCCTTGATACCTCTCCTTGGGTAACAACCTGACTGCTGTCTGTCTCTGTCCCACTTGAGCCACAGGGCAAGGGGAGGATGGACACTTAGGCTGAGGAGGATTTGAAGAACCAGTGAAGATGTAACAGCATCTCTATCTCTCTACCCCAAGTCACCTCGCTCTGTCTCTTTGACTGACGGTCAACGGTCCAGTGAAATGTCCTCTTCCCGGAGAGAGCATGACATCATGCGAATGCTGCCTGTTGTTTCTCATATTGTTCTGTCAGACACTTTGTGTTGGTGACATACTGTAAATGAAGGCAGAAGCATCAGAAAATATGGTTTCACTATATTCACTACATTCTGTTCTGTTCAGAGATGAACTGTGATCTTTATAAGCAGTTCCAATGTCACCTCCCAGGTTTTTCTCGACCTAATATGGAACACAATGGAGTCTATTCAGTGAAATCTGTTTTTCTGCAACAGGATTTTACTCCCAGTGCAGATTATGTTAGTCTGAAGGAGATGGAACAAATGCCTAAATTTGTCACAGGGACCAGATAAACTGGGATCTGTGTGTGTGTGTGTGTGTGTGTTTCCATGACAAAATGCACAGTGTTTTACAATGTTTATGTAAGAACCAACTTTGCGTTGTAAATGTTTGTGTTCCTGTATTTAAATACACTTGGTGTGACTGAAAGGGTTTTCTGATTCTGATAATGTATAGTTTCATTCATAAATCCTGCAATTATGTCATTGTAGATTAAAGATGTTTGATATGTCATAAAACGGCCACAATATGGGCACACCGTTACATGTCGATCTATTATGGTGCTTCCCATATTTTTTGCAGAATGAGCTGGATGGTTGATGACATGCCCTCTCATTCTCCCTGGGGGACTTGGTTAGGGTCAAATAAATAACCCTGGTTCATGTCTAAAATGTAAATGTAAATGTATGTCTATAAAAACGTGAAAGCAATCTCTGTAATGTAAGTTGTGAGGGGTTTGTGAGGGGATGTGTGTACACAGAATACAGAATATGTATGGGTTTATGTTTTTGGTTTCATTACATTTACATGGACTAGTTTACTCCTTTTGTGTGCACACGTGCACATGTATCCCTGTGCGCTAGCCTAGTAATCTCCACATTTATGTCATGTTACCTCTCATCTGCATGGTATGAATGTTTGGTGCGAGAGTCAGACCTTATCTGCAACAGGCAACCCATCCCAGGACACACTCCTTCAGATAGCTGCTCTTGGTCTCACACCATCAGGCCAAGGGTCATGTGTAGGGGAGGCGGGGCCGTCGTCAGGGACTCTGGTACTGTGTCCTCCACTCCATCTTCACGTCGTGCCTAGATACGAGTTGGTATTGTTCTTCTACACAAGGTGTACAGTTTCACTGGCACAAGTGGCATGTGAGGAGTTCCAGAGGTAAAAGCAGGTGACACATATGAGAGCATGTTTACCTGTGTAACTAGAAGACGTTGTCATCACTCATGTATGAGGGCTTTGTAATGCACCTGTTGGCTCCATGCCAGGAGGGAGGGTCACCTTTCATGATGGGGAATAGTTGTAGTGTGCGTAATATGGATGTGAATAGGTATTATAATTTGTGGTGTGTGTGTGTATGAGTGTGCATGTGTGTTGTATGAATGTAAAATGCATGCATTTTTTATGACTGAAGGCAATTTGGCTGTGTCTAAGAGAGACGTCTCCTTGGAGAGTTCCTAATTGCAATTGGTGATCCTGCCAGAAGGCCTCCACTGGTCAAAGGTGACGTGGAGGAGAAGTATACTCCCAGTGAGTATGAATGGTTACTTCAGAGATGCAGCTCTTTATGGTTTTATGGATGTGTGATAACATTATAACATTATCCATGTAACTAAGGTTCAACACAACAGGCTTATGGCAGAAACCAACCAACCAACACAGGCCTAAATAGCTACATGTTACAGAGCAATTACTTGTTGCATTCACAATTACATAATCATGAGCCAAATATGATTAATGCCTTCAAATCTGATAAGAGGATTTAGCATTGCTGGTTTTCCCAAGCTATTTCAATCATGCTCTGATGAAATGGATATGGTCACACAGTACATGCTCAGTGTTGAATCCTTTGAATCCTTCTAATTCTGTCTACTCTGGACTTTTCTCGATCTGTGAGTGTCTTTGTAGCTCAAATCACCTGCTGGCCTTCTTATTTGAGGTGATCAGAAGGACAACACCACTTAGAAACTGTCCAACTGAATTCCTGCTGTTGATCTTGGCGCTCAGCACTCTCGTTCTCTTGATCTCTCGTTCTCACTTTCTCTCTCCCCCCCTCGCCCTCTTTCTGGCGTGGCTCCAGGTGTCTGCTGCAGTCTGAGTAGTATTCCCTGTTCAAACACTGCAGCCTTCAGTTCAGTACCAGATTATACTGTGCCGGATAAAAGTAGGCGATCAAGGTACTTGTCATATTTTCATCTTCAACGCTTAATTCCTTTATTACAAATACGAGCTTTTCCTGGTATTTCTTTACTAGAACTTGATGTTTCTTCATTCAGATGTCAGTAGTGTTGTTTGCCATGTAATGCCTCAATGACTCTTTGTAGCTCTTTCCTATAAATATTCTGAAAAGGACTTCAACATTATCTGTGTTTCGCGTCATCCAGAGGACGATAGCACGAGGAACTGTTGCTGCGCAGAGGTTATGCAGGGGTAGTGTGGGGGGTGGTAGAAGGGGGCTCCACATTCAGGAAGTAGGTTGGGGAGTGCAGTGGCAGGGCCCTGCCCTTGACCCTAGCGTAGCTGCCTCTGTGTGGGACAGGCCTCTCTGCAGTGCTGGGACCTGTGGGACTCAGGTGATCTCATCTTGCAGGGGGGCAACACACTGCATGCTGCAGCCACTTCCTAAGGAGCCAGGGCTGCAGTCAGAGCAGGTGGCTGCTGTGCTACTGTGCTATTCAGTTCAGCTCAGCCACCCACAAAACAAATGTGATTGATCAGCCTCTCTGCTGCCCCTGTGTGGGTGACTCACTGCTGACACCTATTGATGGAAAAGAGTATAACACCTCCACATGATGGGAATGGTCAAAGTATGGCGGTACTGTAAATACTCATGGGTATTAACTATAGCCGGGCAGATATATATGTTTCACCATCTGTGCCTCTCTGTAACATGGATGGCAATCGTGAAACATGCTTCCCCCTTTAAACATGCTACCGTCTTTGTTTTCTTATTGACTAGAGGGCAGATCTTTGTCTGGTTCATCACTTCAGTGATTAGAACGTCTCGGCCAAGGGATATCATTATGCATTTAGTTTATTTTGTAACATTGAGATGTATTATGATTACTATTGTATGCATTCCATAGGTTTAAGGCAAAGGAGACTCCCCTGTATGACAAAATTGGTATGCTACGTGTGTACTACTCTCACCGACCGGTAGTTAATAAAACCTCGAATTGGATTCAAGCGTTTGTCGTTTGTTCTCTGTGTCTTCACAACCATCAAGACTCAGAACCCGACAATACCCTCCACCACAATGCTAAGTCCAACACAAAACTGTGGACATTACACTCTGAAGTACAACAATAGAGGGACTGAATGTTAAATAGAGGATCCCACAACCTGTTGTCTGATAAATCAAATTATGAATCCATTGCTTTACATTGTATGTACAAATATGTGACAATGCTCACTCTGTAATAATAATAATAATACAATGTGCTTTACACATGAATATAATAACTATAATAAAAACAAGGAACAGAAAGCATGAGGTTTCACAGGGGAAAGAGTTAAGGCACATGAATGGCTGTTTGTTTGTTCACCTGTTTATCAAGTTTCGTCGCCCAGAGCCGTCGCGCCATTAGTTCAATGTACTTGCTAGGAGTGTTTGTCAGAAGCACAGCACAACATATTTGGTGCTTCTCTCTAGTCTATATCCATTTCTGTGTCCAGTTCTTCTTTTATGAAATACATTGGACTTTGAAAGTACCTCAGCTTTAAGCAATTGGTTATTACAGTATAAATATATACAGTACCAGTCAAACGTTTGGACACACCTACTCATCACAGGGTTTTACTTTATTTGTACTTTTTTCTACTTTGTAGAATAATAGTGAAGACATTACAACTATGAAATAACACATATGGAATCATGTGGTAACCAAAAAGGTATTAAACAAATAAAAACATATTTGAGATTTTAGATTGTTCAAATTAGCCACGCTTTGCCTTGACAGCACTGCAGACTATTGACATTCTCTCAACCAGCTTCACCTGGAATGCTTTTCCAACAGTGTTCACACATATGCTGAGCACTTGTTGGCTGCTTTTCCTTCACTCTGCGGTCCAACTCATCCCAAACCATCTCAATTGGGTTGAGGTTGGGTGATTGTGGAGGCCAGGTCATCTGATACAGCACTCCATCACTTTCCTTCTTGGTCAAATTGTCCTTACACAGTCTGGAGGGGAGTTTTATATTTGAGATTCTTCAAAAGTAGCCATCCTTTGCCTTAATGACAGCTTTGCACACTCTTGGCATTCTCTCAACCAGCTTCATGAGGTAGTCACCTGTAATGCATTTTAATTAACAGGCGTGCCTTGTTAAAAGTTCATTTGGGGAATTTCTTTCCTTCTTAATGCGTTTGAGCCAATCAGTTGTGTTATGACAAGGTAGGGGTTCTATACAGAAGATAGCCCTATTTGATGAAAGACCAAGTCCATATTATGGCAAGAACAGCTGAAATAAGTAAAGAGAATCAACAGTCCATCATTACATTAAGACATGAAGGTCAGTCAATTCGGAAAATATCAAGAACTTTCAAAGTTTCAAGTGCAGTCGCAAAAGACATCCAGCGTTTTGATGGAACTGGCTCTCATGAGGACCGTCACAGGAAGATCCAGAGTTACCTCTGCTGCAGATGATAAGTTCATTAGAGAAGTTCATTAGAGTTACCAGCCTCAGAAATTGTATCCCAAATAAATGCGTCGCAGAGTTCAAGTAACAGCCATATCTCAACATCAACTGTTTAGAGGAGACTGCGTGAATCAGGCCTTCTTGGTCAAATTGCGGCAACAAACAAAAAAAACACTACTAAAGGACGCCAAAAATAAGAAGAGTGTCACGTCTGCTCCCGCTCTTCCCTTCCCCTAGCGCTTGAGGGCACCAGATTACCCTGCATCACACACTCCTGCCATCACTCACACCTGCCCTCCCTCGTCACGCGCATCAGCGTTATTGGACTCACCTGGACTCACTCATCACCTGTTATTTCCTCCCCTATATCTGTCAGTTCCCTTTCTCTGTTCCCTGCTGCTGCATTGTTTGTTTTTTGTCTTTGTTTGCTGACGCTGTTCCTGTCTTGATATATGTCTGTTATTATTCAATGTTTGACTCCCCGTACCTGCCAACATACGAAGCATCGGGGAGTACTGGAATGGTGGCAGCGGCTCTGGGTCGCCACCGATGGAACCGGGGATACCTGCCCAGCTCGTTGGGCATCCACACCCTAGCTGGCTCGAGAGGTTTCCTTGCCCCGGTTGGCTCGGATGGCGCCCATCCCACTGTCGGGCCTCAGCCAGATCGTCAGTTCTTGTTCGTCCAGCTGGTCCAGGAGTTTTTGTTTTTCGTTTTGTTGGTGACGTCGGGTTGGATCCCGTCGCCGATAGAACTGGAGGTGCTTAAGCTCGAGACGTTTTCCTGGCTTCTGCAGCGGGATCGACAGGCTCTCATTGCCTCGGGCCGGCTCACCAGGCTCTCACGCTCCTACCGGTTTGCACGTTTTCACGTCCCAACCGGCCAGCCCAGCGCCCATGTCTTGGCTGGTTCGCCCAGCTGTCACGTCTGCTCGACTGCTTGTTTTTTGTCTTAGTTTCTGTTTGCTGATGCTGTGCTTGTCTTGTTATATGTCCGTTATTTATTAAATGTTACTCCCCGTACCTGCTTCGTCTCTCCAGCGTCATTACATGTGACAAAGAGACTTGCTTGGGTCAAGAAACACGAGCAATGGACATTAGACCGGTGGAAATCTGTCCTTTGGTCTGATGAGTCCAAATTTGATTTTTGGTTCCAACCGTTGTGTCTTTGTGAGATGCATAGTAGGTGAACGGATGATCTCTGCATGTGTGGTTCCTACCATGACGCATGAAGAAGGAGGTGTTATGGTGTGGGGGTGCTTTGCTGGTGACACAGTCTGTGATGTATTTAGAATTCAAGGCACACTTAACCAGCAAGGCTACCACAGCATTCTGTAGCAATACACTATCCCATCTGGTTTGGGCTTAGTGGGACTATCATTTGTTTTTCAACAGGACAATGACCCAACATACCTCCAGGCTGTGTAAGGGCTATTTTACCAAGAAGGAGAGGGATGCGGACCACAGAGTGAAGAAAAAAAACAGCCAACAAGTGCTCAGCATATGTGGGAACTCCTTCAAGACTGTTGGAAAAGCATTCCAGGTGAAGCTGGTTGAGGGAATGCCAACAGTGTGCAAAGCTGTCATCAAGGCAAATGGTGGCTATTTGAAGAATCTCAAATATAAAATATATTTGTTTAACACTTTTTACATGATTCCATATGTGTTATTTCATAGTTGTGACGTCTTCCCTATTATTCTACAATGTAGAAAAAAAGTAAAAATACAGAAAAATCTTTGAATGAGTAGGTTTTCTAAAACCTTTGACAGGTAATGTATGTCCTATACACAAATATAGGCCTAAACAGTTTAAAACATTCTTTGAAAAAGAATACGGAAAATAGTGTTTCTTATTTGACAAGTCCAAGTGGTCCCTCCCCTTTTCAATCTGTTTTCCTCCATTTGCTACCTAATGAACATGGACCAGCAGCAAAACTCCCTCTGCCATTATCTAAATTTACACACCCATTCCCAGGAAAATCTGTAGACCCTATAGTTATAGCCTATTACTGCAAAGTAAATCAAATCAAATGTTATTTGTCACATGCTATGTAAATGGCAGGTGTCGAATAACAGTGAAATGCTTACGGGGCCTTCCCAACAATGCAGAGAGAAAGAACTGGGGCATTTCTGGACGTGAGTACTTCCTTGTCAGGAAAAAAACAAATGATCTTTCAGCTTGTTTTATGTCCCACACACAAATATAGGCCTATGTAAAAAATGATTTGATGAGACAGGCTGCCCACACGCTCCCTCTCACCTGTCTCAGTCTCTCTCCTCCAGCACCCTGGTTCTTCCAGCCCATGGAGACGTTGAAGACATTAAACCCTGCCAACAACAACAAAGCCATCAGATGACTTCACATTCTATGATGTGGTCATGATCACCATGGTAACACTGACGCAGCAATGTCATGTGGGCAGTATTGGGGGATTCGTTTGAGAATATAATGTCCCCTGCAAAGGAACAAAATAAATGTTATCATCATTATACAAAAACAATTTGGTTTACTTAAAGGCACAATATATATATATATATATAATATTGTATATATAATATATATATATATATAAATTGGGTAACAATTAAATGCCTTACTGTAATAGTTTTCATTAAAATGGTCAAAAATAAACAAAAATAGCTTTTTAGCAAAAACAATTTCTCAATAAATACTTTTACTAGGACTGTATGGGTGTGGTCTGAGTGGGTAGGGGAAACTGAAAACGAGCTTTTATTGGCAGAGAGGTTTGGAACGCTCTTTGTTATTGGTCTATTAATTTATTTACCGCTTGGTGAGGTTACCAGGCAAGCCAAAATCCCACCCATGCGAAACCTGCTGATAGATGGACCTGTGTAGATTGTATTTTCAGACAGCAACTATCAGGATATAACACTGATCAAATGTTTTCACACTTTTACAGTGTTCGTTTATAATAATGATACAAAGCACAGGAATAATCGGCTATGAATGATCGGCTAGGAAAAGCCAACTGACATTTACTCCTGAAGTGCTGACCTGTTGCACCCTCTACAACCACTGTGATTATTATAATCTGACCCTGTTGGTCATCTATGAACGTTTGAACATCTTGGCCATGTACTGTTATAATCTCCACCCGGCACAGCCAGAATAGGACTGGCCCCCCCTCAGAGCTTGGTTCCTCTCTAGATTTCTTCCTAGGTTCCGGCCTTTCTAGGGAGATTTTCCTAGCCACTGTGCTTCTACATCTGCATTGCTTGCTGTTTGGGGTTTTAGGCTGGGGCATCGGCTGATGTCAAAAGGGCTTTATAAATACATTTGATTGATTGATTGACCAAATAATAATTTTGACTGCACTGGGCCCTTAATAAAGTCTTTATATGCATGACAGGGTCATAATGCCCTACATAGATACTCTTTCATGCAGCGCTAATGCTGGAACAGTTATCACAGGCTTTAACTGTGTACGTACCACAGACATCGGTTTCCTCAGTACAGTAGCAACAGGAGCATCGGACTGACCTAACCCTAAAATGTGGCTTTGGGACAGGCCGAGTGGTCCAGGCACTCATCTATGTCTGCATTAGGAGGGAAATTATCATTATGTACATTCATCTCTCCATATATACGACTGTAACATATGGCCTATAGACCTTAGATCTATTACATTGTCTTTATAAGTGTATATACAGAGTATGGCAGCCATATTAGGGATTTGTCAGATTTCAGACAAAAACTCCATCTAGGGGTCAAGGGTCAGTACCTGTACAGTGGCATCCGTCCCCAGTAAAGCCAGGCTTGCACCTGCAGGTGTAGTTGTACCCTGAGCTGATGCTGTCAGCCATCTTGTGACGTCGAAAGAGGAAGGGAGGGAGGTAGAAGTCTGAGAGGAAAAGAATGAGAGACATGAATGAGGACAGCTCAATGGTAATGAACAGGGCCAGGAGTTTATCTTTGCGAGTAATAAATAAATTCCTGAATCCAGGTGAGGGGTTGCTAGCGGAGTCTTGTTCATTAGGGCATGAAAAGACGAGCTCCAGGCAGTGCATCCCTGTTTTCTACCCCGTTTTGTGCCTAATGAACACAACCCTTGTAATCCTAAGCACACTAACCATCCTCAAAGCACTTGTATCCCTGCCTGTCCTCATAGATGGTAGGTGGGGGGCACTATCCACAGGTGAACTGGTCTGTCTCTCCCTGGGATTGAGACTGGGACTGGCACTGCACTCCTGGGAAGTTAGGCTTCCCTTTACACACTTCGGTGGTATTCCGACAGAATTAGGCCACAGACACCCTACCACCTGGGAGGACAAGACACAAAGGAAGGGTGTGTGGGTTGATCGGCATGGGAATATCCTCTCACACTCAAAACCCAGGACTATACTGCGCTCTGGGAGAAAACACCCAATTATGGGATTATAGGTAACTTCACGAAGAGGGGAGTTGCATGTGTGTGTGTGTGTGTGTGTGTGTGTGTGTGTGTGTGTGTGTGTGTGTGTGTGTGTGTGTGTGTGTGTGTGTGTGTGTGTGTGTGTGTGTGTGTGTGTGTAGCTCACTTTTCCCAACAGAGGCTTGTGGTGGTCTGGGGAAGAGCATTGAGAAGCTTATATTGTTGGCATCTTGAGTGCCGATCTGCACGTGAACAGTGGATTTGAGGCATGTTACCTACATGGGAGAGAAATTTGAGCATGTCAATGGCCTATAGAGAGGGATGCTAACTGACCTCAATCACCACTACACCGCATTTGATGAATTCTTACACAACGGTTGGTAGAATGCGTTGGAGTCGGATGAAGTTGCACATAGAGGCTAACCTAAGGTCCGTTTTGTGTTTATCCCGCTAAACCAGCCCAATTAGGGTAGTAATTAAGATTAGAGTCTGTAATTGGGGAGAGAGTAAGCTGCTCCTAGATATTGGTCCAGGGGGCAACTTTTTCACAGAGCATACAACATTATGGGACTCAAAGAGGAAGGACCAACATGTAGAATAAAGACACAGATTCTTGGACTTTTGGCCTAATGTAAGTTGCGTTACCAAACACCATAGCCAGGTTGAGGCACAGCCCCTGGGACTCCAGACCTAGGCCAGTGTCGTTAGAAGACAGTATGTCATGAACGCACTGCAAACTGACAGCATCATACACTGACTGAACAGACAGGAACGTATATGTGACAGAGGGGCTCGGAGTGTATTTTTACCAACTTGTCAGGCCCGAAGCTGAAAGGGTGAAACACCGCTCCTTTAAACACCTAGCAATGTCTGTGAATGGCTACTCCATGTGTGACTCTGAGTGGAGTTATAAGGGTAATTCATCTGTGTGATCCACTATATTAGTGGAGAGAGACCACACTAGAATGCTACTTAGAATAAAGCAATGTATTGGACATGCATTGTGGCATGTTAGTATGTACATTCAATATGCCTCCAACTCCTTCAATGTGATTTATTGACTTTAAGCCTCACTCACAGGTCAGGCCAAAAGGGGTGCAGGCTCTCCTCTGGGGGAGGGTTGTTGTTGGGGAAGGTCATCAAGCTTCCCGTCAGACTGCAGGGAGTCATCGGTGTGGTTGGAGCTCCAGAGGCCCAGCAGGCCCACGGTGCGGTTGTAAAAGGTCTGGGGGACCTCCACCAGAGCAGCCAGCTACTGTCCACCATCACCTCCATCCACCCTCCACACTACCACGTGTAGAGCCCAAACCTGGTATTTAGTCGTGGATTTTGCAACGTGGTTCGCTTTTAACAGCCAGGACTGCTATTTCTTGTCCCGGAATCCCGCTTAGCAGACAGTTTGAAGCCTGCTTGACAGAGATGCCATCAAGCTAACGAAGATGATACCAGAGCTTTGCAATGGAGCGCTCTTTGTCTGGAGAACTAAATGAACAGTTCCAGTGCTGTAGGAGCTTTGTTTCGGGACAAACCAGATCACTCAGAGTTCCAATCCGGCAATTATTTGCTTGTCAATGATTAGAGGCTGGAGGTGTGCTCCTTGATCATACAGGTCGACCAGCCTACGTAAGAAACTGGGGAAAACGCAAAGTGGAATGATTACCTTTTCTACGCTGGTAGCTGGACGGCGTTCGCACTTGTTGGATGCATCTCCGCCTTGTCGTTTGTCATTATCAGGCTGGCCGGGCAATAGCGGAGTGGAAGGAGCACAGCAAGAGGCGCAAAGGCAATCAACAATGGTCGCATCTCACGAGCCGTGGAAGCCGAAGACAGGGGCCACAGTCTATACTCCCAACTAGAGGCCAAGGTGTGGATACAAACAACAAATAGTTTCGTTGTCCTGGAGCCTGATCTTCCTGCACCTTCGTCGCTGGGGGTGTCTGCGGCCGCAGTGCCTATTCCTACGATTTCGAAGTCGACAACAGACAACCTTCTGTCCCTTTTCTGGATCGAGCAGGACTTCTCCATCTGTCAGAGGCTTGCGCCGGGAGCAATGGGCTCAAGTTCTCCTGCCTCTCACCCATCCATAAAGGGTTCTCCTGGCTGCACCCCAGCCAGGATTTTGGCCAGCTCTATTGTAGAGGTCGACCGATTATCACACACACACACACATACATACATAATGACAATTGCAACAATACTGAATGAACAATGAACTTTTATTTGACCTTAGTATAATACTTTCTTTTTTTTGTCTGAAATAAATAATGAATCAGGCTCAATTAGGTTTAAATAATGCAAAAACACAGTGTTGGAGAAGAAAGTAAAAGTGCAGTATGTGCCATGTAAGAAAGCGAATGTTGAAGTCCCTTGCTCAGAACATGAGAACATATGAAAGCTGGTGGTTCCTTTTAACATGAGTCTTCAATATCCCCAGTTAAGAAGTTTTAGGTTGTAGTTATTATAGGAATTATGACGCATTGACTATTTCTCTCTGTACCATTTGTATTTCAATTTCCTTTGACTATTGGATGTTCTTATAGGCACTTTAGTATTGCCAGCCTAATCTTGGGAGTTGATAGGCTTGAAGTCATAAACAGCGCTGTGCTTCAAGCATTAAGAACCGCTGGCAAACACACTAAAGAGCTTTTTGAATGAATGCTTACAGGCTTGCTCCTGCCTACCACCCTGCAATCTGACTGCTCTATCAAATATCAAATCAGACTTCATTATAATATAATAAACACACATAAATACGAGCCTTTCGTCATTTATAGGATCAAATCCGGAAACGATCATTTCGAAAACAAAACGTTTCTTCTTTCAGTGAAATATGGAACCGTTCCGTATTTTATCGAACGGGTGGCATCCCTAAGTCCAAATATTGCTGTTATGATATGTGCACAACCTTCAATGTTATGTCATAATTATGTAAAATTCTGGCAAACGAATTACGGTCTTTATTGGGAAGAAATGGTCTTCACACAGTTCACAATGAGCCAGGTGGCCCAAACTGCTGCACAAACCCTAACTCTGCTTGCACTGAACGCAAGAGAAGTGACACAATTTCCCTCGTTAATATTGCCTGCAAAAATGAATTTCTTTTAAATAAATATGCAGGTTTAATAAATATATACTTATTTTTTATATATAAATATATTTTAAGAAAGGCATTGATGTTTTTGTTTTGGTACATTTGTGCAACGATTGTGCTTTTTTTGCAAATGCGCTTTTGTTAAAGTCATCACCCGTTTGGCGAAGTTGAAATAGGCTGTGATTTGATGATAAATTAACAGGCACCGCATTGATTATATGCAACGCAGGACAAGCTTGTTAACCTCGTAATATCATCAACCATGTGTAGTTAACTACTGATTATGTGAAGATTGATTGTTTTTTATAAGATAAGTGTAATGCTAGCTAGCAACTTACCTTGCCTCCTTGCAGCCACAAGGTCCTTTTGATGCTGCACTCCAGTAACAGGTGGTCAGCCTGCCACGCTGTTTCCTCGTGGATTGCAATGTAATCGGCCATAATCGGCATCCATAAAGGTCGATTACCGATTGTTATGAAAACTTGAAATTGGCCCTAATTAATCAGCCCTGGCGATTAATCTGTCGACTTCTACTCCATTGTAAGAAATGTGATGACGCTAGCGTCCCACCTCGACAACAGCCAGTGAAATTGCAGTGCGCCAAATTCAAAACAACAGAAATCCCAAAATTAAAATTCCTCAAACATACAAGTGTTATACACCATTTTAAAAATAAACTTCTTGTAAATCCAACAGTGTCCAATTTCAAATAGGCTTTACAGCAAAAGCACACTTTGCGATTATATTAGGTCAGCGCTAAGCCACAGAAAAACATACAGCCATTTTCCAACCAAGGAAAGGTGTCACAAAAGTCAGAAATAGCATTCAAATTAATCACTTACCTTTGATGATCTTCATCCGGTGGCACTCCCAGGTCTCCATTTTAGACAATAAATGTTTGTTTTGTTCGATAATGTCCCTCTTTATGACCAAAAACCTCCTTTTTGTTTGCGCGTTCAGTCCAGTAATCTGAATGCACAGTGTGCGGGCACTAATTCCAGATGAAAAGTTTTTTTTTAAGTACAATAAAAGTTGGTAGAAACATGTCAAACGATGTTGAAAATCAATCCTCCGGTTGTTTTTGTCATAAATAATAAATTATATTTCAACCGGACAAAAGCTTTGTCAATAGAAAAGGAAAAATAAGAAATGGCGCATGGCTGATGTCTGGAAATTTCCACTGTCCACTGATTGAAAGTGGTGTATCTCCCTCAGTTTTCAGAGTAAAAGTTCTGAAGCAATTTCTAAAGACTGGTCACATGTTGAGGAAGCCATATATATTGTGAACAGGGTCCTAAGTCTTTATATGGTGGATAGGCTTTCAATGGAAAAACAGCCATTTAAACAAAAAAGCACTTCCTGGTTGGATTTTCCTCAGGTTTTCACCTGCAATATCAGTTCTGTTATACTCACAGACAATATTTTAACGGTTTTGGAAACTTTAGAGTGTTTTATATCCAAATCTACTAATTATATGCATATCCTAGCTCATGGGCCTGTGTAGCAGACAGTTTAATTTGGGCATGCTTTTCATCCAGAGGTGAAAATACTGTCCCTTACCCAAGAGAGGCTAAGCTGCTCCCGAATGTACTACGTCAGGACATGGAAATCGATTCTATCATAGTTCATGTGGGTTTTAATGACATTATGAAGGGCAGCTCTGAACAGTTGAAACTGGATTTTAAAGAGCTGATTGACTCTCTGCTAAACATTATCCGGCCCTGTGCCGTCTCTGAATCGTGGCACTGAGCGCTTTAGCATGATTCTTTCCCTTCACAACTGGCTACGTGATAATTGAAGCTCAATGGGTGTAACTTTTGTTGTCAATTTTGATACCTTTTGGAAAATAAGGAGGATAGGATCCACCCAAATCATTTGGGTTCCTGGATCCTTTCACAGCATTATAAGGTTGCATTGAGACAATGACTTATCAACGACCCAAGCCCAGCTCAGTTAATTACTACCATTGTGACGCAGAGTTGTCACAATGTTTAAGCAAATGTACATTATACCAGGGGTGTTTGTAAACACAATTTAAGTAACCTAATGTATGTCCCTCTAACTGCCCTGAATGCTTCTGCTTATCCTACAGCGATTGTATGCAGTAATCATGTGCCTTTGAACCAGATTTATACTGTTAGCACTGAGGCGGTGTGCCCTAGGAGGAAGTCCACTGTGTGCAGCTCACCCTGCACTAACATAAATAACATGAACATATCTACTTCTGCTAAGCTTCCCAGTTAAGCAATGAAAACAAGTAAGCATTCGAGAAGAAAAGTGCTCAAAATAGCCCACGTTAACATATGTAGCTTAAGAAACCAGGTTCATGCAATCAATAATTTGCTAGTAACAGATTGCATTCATATTTTGACTATCTCTGAAACTCACTTAGATAATACCTTTGATGATACAGTGGTAGCAATATAAGGTTATAACATTTACAGAAAATGCCAATGGCGGAGGTGTTGATGTTTATATTCAGAACCACATTCCTGTAAAGATTAGAGAGGATCTTATGTTAAATAATGTTGAAGTAATATGGCTTCTGGTGGGAAGTTGCTATAGACCACCAAGTGATAACAGTCAGTATCTGGAGAACATGTGTGAAATGCTTGAATGTAAGTGATCAACAGAGAGGTATATTTTCTGGGTGATTTAAATATTGACTGGCTTGCTGCCCACTCAAGAAAAAGCTTCAAACTCTAACCAGTGCCTGCAACCTGGTTCAGGTTATCAGTTAACCTCCAGGGTAGTTACAAACAGCACAGGAATGCAATCATCAACATGTATTCATCACATATTTACTAATGCTGCAGAAATGAGCTTGAAAGCAGTATCCAGATCCATCGGATGTAGTGATCACAGTATAGTAGCCATATCTATGAAAACCAACGTTCCAAAGGCTGGGCCTAATATTGTGTATAAGAGGTCATACAACATGTATTGTCGTGATTCATATGCTGTTGATGTAAAGAATATTTGTTGGTCTGTGGTGTATAACGAGGAGCAAACAGATGCTGCACTTGACACATTTATGAAATTGCTTATTCAAGTTACTAATAAGCATGCACCCATTAAGAAAATGACACAAAAAAAGGTTAAATCCCTGTGGATTGATGAGGAATTGAAAAGAAAATATTTTCGAGAGGGATAAGGCAAATCTAATGGCAAATAAGTCTGGCTGCACAACCGATTGGCAAATGCATTGCAAATTGAGAAATCATGGGACTGAACTGAATAAAAAGAAGAAGAAAATACACTATGAAACAAAGATAAATTACATAAGGAATAATAGTTCAACGCTTTGGAGCACCTTAAATGACATTTTGGGAAAAAAGGCAAACTCAGCTCCATCATTCAATGAATCAAATGGCCAATTCGTCACAAAACCAACTGATATTGCCAACTACTATAATAAGCAGGATAAGCTAACATGACATGCCAGCAACAAACACTGACATTACACATCCAAGTATATCTGGCCAAATTATGAAAGACAAGCATTGTAATTTTGAATTCCGTAAAGTGAGTGTGGAAGAGGAGAATAAAATTGTCTTATCAACAATGACAAGCCACCGGGGTCTGACAACTCGGATGGAAAATTACTAAGGATAATAGTGGATGATATTGCCACTCCTATTTGGCATATTTTCAATGTAAGCCTACTAGAAAGTGTGTGCCCCCAGGCTTGGAGGGAAGCAAAAGTAATTCCACTACCTAAGAATAATAAAGGCCCAACAACAAGCACTTACACAAACGACTGATGTTTGGCTGAGAGAAATTTATGATAAAAAGATTGTGAGGGCTGTTTTGTTAGACTTCAGTGCAGCGTTTGACATTATCAATCATAGTCTGCTGCCTGAAAAACATATGTGTTATGGCTTTACACCACTGCTATATTGTGGATACAGAGTTAACTGTCTAACAGAACACAGAGGGCGTTCTTTAATGGAAGCCTCTCCAACATAATCCATGTGGAAACAGGAATTCCCCAGGGCGGCTGTCTAGTCACCTTACTTTTTGCAATTTTTACTAATGACATGCCACTGAGTAAAGCCAGCGTGTCTATGTATGCGGATGACTCAACCCTATGCACGTCAGTTACTACAACGACTGAAATGACTGCTACACTTTTCAAAGAGCTGCAGTTCGTTTCAGAGTGGGTGGCAAGTAATAAATTAGGCATAAATATTTCTAAAACTAAAAGCATTGTATTTGGGACAAATCATTGATTAAGCCATAAACCTCAACCAAATCTTGTAATAAATAATGTGGAAATTGAGAAAGTTGAGGGGACTAAACTGCTTGGTGTAACCCTGGACTGTAAAACTGTCATGGTCAAAACATGTCGATACAACAGTAGCTAAGATGGGAATAAGTCTGTTCATAATAAAGCAATGCTCAACCTTCTTAAAAGCACTATCAACACTATTCTACAGGCCCTAGTTTGGTCACACCTGGACTACTGGTCAGGTGCCACAAAAAGGGCAAAAATTGCAATTGGCTCAGATCAGGGCAGCACAGATGGCCCTTGGATGTACACAGAGAGCTAAAATGCATGTCAATACTATACTACTCGTATTTATGAGAGGTATTGACATGTTGAATGCACCAAGCTGTCTGTTTGAATTACTAGCGCACAGCTTAACACATATGCATACCCCACAAAACATGCCACAAGAGATCTCTTCACAGTCCCAGAACAGACTATGGGAGGCGCACAGTGTTACATAGAGCCATGACTACATGGAACTCTATTCCACATCAAGTAACTGAGGCAAGCACTAAAATTAGATACAAAAAAACAGATAAAAATACACCTTATGGAACAGTGGGGACTGTGAAGAAACACAAACATAGGCACAGACACGTGCATACACACACACACGATAACATACGCACTATACACACACGTACACATGGATTTTGTACTGTAGATATGTGGTGGTAGTGTTGGAGTAGGGGCCTGAGGGCTCACAGTGTGTTGTAAAATCTGTATTTTAATGTTTTCTAAATTGTATAAACTGCCTTAATTTAGCTGGATCTCAGGAAGAGTAGCTGCTGCCTTGGCAGCAGCAATGGGGATCCATAATAAATACAAATATAGCCGGTGATCAAACCTTACCGACAGAGACCTCCACATCATCCACACCAGGACCTCCAGTCCCTCTCCTGACTATGCACACCGCCACTTAACCTAAACACACACACATTCACACCGAGGTAAGGATAATTAACCACATGAGATTTACAGCCCATAATACAACCCATAAGGCGCACACACATGCACGCACACACACTGACCTTGTGGAAAGGAGCCATCGTCACCACCGCGGGGACCCGTCTGGCCTGTCCATCTGTCTCCAGCTCGTCCTTCTCGCCCTGCAGCGTGAAGATAATGGAGCTGGTGTAGGAGGAGAGGTGCACAATGACAAACTTGCCGCAGGGCCTTGAAGGAGTACTCAGTCCCATTGAAGGTGATGAAATGAAGGCTACTGTACATCATGCCGGCAGACATAACAGATACACATGACTAGGACACCATTCACTAACCAAGGCTGTATACAGTACATTTACACTGACAGGCACGGTGCGATGGATCTGTCTATTATCACATAATGGGGCCAAACATGTGGGATATATATTATTATAAACTGGGTGGGTCGAGCCCTGAACTCTGATTGGCTGACAGCTGAGTTATATCAGACCGTATATCACGAGTATGACTAAACGTTTCGTTACTACTCTAATTACATTTGTAACCAGTTTCTAATAGCAATAAGGTACCTCGGGGGCTTGTGTTATATGGCCCATACGCCAAGGCTATGTCATGTCCGCTCCCGCTCTTCCCTCCCCCTGGCGCTTGAGGGCGCCAGGTTGCCATGCATCAGGCACTCCTGCCATCCATCACGCACACCTGCCTTCCCTCGTCACACGCATCAGCATTATTGGACTCACCTGGACTCACTTATCACCTGTTGATTTCCTCCCCTATATTTGTCAGTTCCCTTTCTCTGTTCCCTGCTGCTGCATTGATTGTTTTTTGTCTTTGTTTGCTGACGCTGTTCCTGTCTTGTTATATGTCTGTTATTATTCAATGTTTGACTCCCCGTACCTGCTTCGTCTCTCCAGCGTCAACTCGTGTGATAGGCTAAGGGCTGTGTCCAGGCACTCTGCATTGCGTTGTGCGTTAGAACAGCCCTTAGCCGTGGTATATTGGCCATATACCACACCACCTCGGGCCTTATTGCTTAAATATATTGTGATCCAAGTAAATAATAATTAATTAAACGAGTTGACAGGAGCTGAAGGTAAATTAACCCCATTCCGCTGAGTAGATGTAAGCAATCACCAATGCTGTGTGTTGCCTTGGCTGCTTTTGTGCAGCAGTCGCTCACCCAGCCATAACCTTGGCAACGGTCCAGGGGTGTCACGGCCAGATAGAGGTGGCACAGAGGAGACAGGATACAACACCACTGGAACAGAAGGAGATCCTCAACTAGAAATGATAAAAGACGAAACTATCATTAGGCAATAAGAACGAGTTAGCTCGTTTAAAAGACATGCAGTTAGTGATTAAATCATTGAGTGGTATTATTGATTTGAACAACATTCCAAATGGCAGGTTGATCTTTCACTATATGACTTAAATGAGACGTTACCTACAGTGAGCTCCAGAAGTATTGGGACAGTGACCCATTTTTTACGTTTTGGCTCTATACTCCAGCAATCTGGATTTGAACTGATACAATCGCTGTGATGTGCATACAGTCAGCTTTAATTTGAGAGTATTTTCATTCAAGTCAGGTGACCCGTTTGGAAATTACAGCACTTTTTGTTCATGTCCCCCCATTTTTAGGGACCACAAGTATTAAGACAAATTCACTTATGCGTATTAAAGTAGTCAAACGTTTATTATTTGGTCCCATATTCCTAGCACACAATGTTTACATCAAGCTTCTGACTCTACAAACTTTGGACTCTAAAAACTGTCATAATACTGTTGGTTCTCACTGTACGTGTTTCTGTGCAGAGGCTCTAGTGAAATAGCACTCGCTGTGTCCAGCCAACAGGGCACCTTGTGGGTCATACATACATTGGACAGGATGGACTGGAACACGCCACCTCAGCGCAGTCCCAGTAGCTCCGTTACCCGTATCTGATCCTGCTGGTTGAGGGGCAGGGTCTCAGGCCCGTATGCCAGATCCTCCAGTGCTTGGGTGTGGGGGCACCACGACACCCCCTTGGCCCACTCCTTTGGCTCAGGCTCCTTTACTGCTTACACCTGGCACCTCTTCTGGGGGTTCCGTTTGGGCTCTGACCTATATTTCCCCTCACCTCCTTAAGCCTGTACCGCCACCCAAATAGATTAATTTCATTTGTGATCTCGTTGAAAAAGTGGTGGAGCCTTTGGCCAGGACCCCAACTCCCCGAAGCGTAGCAGAGCGAAGGAGTGCTCCCCGTCGATAGTCAGGATGTACTAGAAGGTGTTAGTCTGGAAGTGGGCACAAGGTGGCACCACAGGAATAAAAATAATAGGTGAGAACTGACATAGCTGGGAGAATGTAACCTAACACCTGAGGTTCTCACAATGCACACAACAATGGATGCCAAACTAGGACAAACATCAGAGCAAACTATACCACACCCTACCGTCCAATAACTCACTTTCCTGACAGATATGCAATCATGTTTACCACCAATAGACACCCAAAGTATATGCCTATATTGGAATATGACATAACTGGAACATGGACATTGAAAACAGACCAATACTCTGAGTGGTTCATTTCCTGGTAGTAGACAGCCATCACATGATCCCAGGTGATCTTTACAACACAGGCTGGGGTGAACGCAGGTTTGCCCTTCTGTTCCGTGTAACATCCTCCGCTGTACGATTGAAGACAATTTGGGAATATGTATCAGACATATTCAGCTGGTGTTATTCCTAGGAGAGAGAAAATAATGAAGAGAAGGTGAGATTAGTAAATCCCCACATTGATTCCACTTCGACCCAAATTCAATTCTGACCCCTCAACTCTTGACCTCTCACCTGATAGAGCAGCTTCCCCTCCCCCTGGGTGAGGTCAGCATCGTCTGTCAGAACACTGCCAGCATGGCAGAAACCCTTAGGGAAGGGGACAGGAAGCAGGAACTAGTTCTGACTGACAAACTGGATAAGTCCATTATCTGAGAACTAAGCAGGACAGAGAATAATGTTTTTCCAATGGCTGCCCCACCACCACTACAGAAAGCACTGAGCCTGGCTGAAACACCTGCATTTTGGAGCTGCCTTTAAGAAAGCAAAAAAAGAGACCATGTTTGTGTGCACTGTTATTGACTCTTTTTTCTTTTACATTGTTTGCAAGCTAATATGTGACACATTAATGCTAAAATAACATGCAAAAAAAAAAAAAAAAAAAAAAAAAAATTTTTTTTTTTGCTAAACAGGTAGAGCTCAAAACTGAATTACCGGTCACCACTGGTCCACGCCCTCCAGGTGCCATTGCCCGTGTGGGCCCAGAGGACAGTGGGCCTGGAGTGTTCCAACACTGTGCCAAGGGGTGACACACCTTCGTACCATTACTGTTCCCACATTCATCCGTATCCACACACGCTCCCTCGTCCTCATGGACGAGTTGTGGGGCTGGGTGGAGTTGTAAGTACACTCGTGAACATCCTGGCACTCATAGCCAGTGCCCTCGGTGCCAGTTGAAGGATCCAACCTATTACATGAAGCGAACACAGAGGAACCCAAGAGCGGACTCAGATGCAGAAGCAGAGATGCATGAACCAAAATGTTTATTGTACACAGAACGATATGGAGTGCAGAACCGGGGTTGCTCAGATGAGTTGCAGAAAAAACCCTAAGTGTCGAGTGAGGTTGGAGTTGACTGAGTTGAACAGAGTAAGCCGGTCCTGAGGGAAATCCAAGGGTGTGGTGATGAATGAAGTCCAGAGCAAGGTGGTTGGGTGGTGAGTTGTCGTACAGGAGACAGGAGCCAGAGACAGAGCGGTAACTGCAACGAGAGGACAAAACAGTGTAAGGCAGGGAAACAAGTACAGCAGAGCAACAGGATCTTGAGAACTGACAAAAAGCTAGGATAACAACTGACTGAGCAGAGATTACGATCTGGCAGAGTGGAGGTGGCAGGAATGAGTATATGTAGTCTTGATTTATGGGACGATTTTCAGCTGATGGGGATCTGCTCTGACTCCAGCACACCTGTCTCCAACCACACCGAGAGAGAGAGAGAGAGAGAGAGAGAGAGAGAGAGAGAGAGAGAGAGAGAGAGAGAGAGAGAGAGAGAGAGAACAGGGGGAGAACTGCGGGTTAGGGTGACACCGGATGAACACCAGAGGGCGCAGTGGGAGCAGATGTGACACAACCATGTTGTAGCAGCTGGCAACAGGGTGGCACCCTCCATTTTGGGTTTGGCACTCATCAATGTCTATAATTCATTCAAAATGGGACAGTGTCAAGGAAACAGCCCCATAAGTTGCTAAAAAAAAGCTCACAAAAAAATCCACACAAAAGCAGGGCAGGTACAGTATAGATGAACAGTCTAAACAAAGTCATGTAATGTATACTGATGATATACTGATGATATTCACACAGTCTCATTCTGGGAGCACACACTCTCCTGTCGCTCACTTAAGTCAGAGCAGGTGAGTCAATCCCCCTCAAAGCCTAGGTAGCCAGCGGATGAGGGTTGGCAGAGCCCATGAAGGTGGCAGGCAGAGGCACATTAGAAACTGGGGGCCACACAGGTGTCATTATAGGTCACTGTCTTGTTCATACAGGAACAAACGTAGGCTCCGGGGGAGTTGACAAACTCTAACATGGGGGAGGGGGGGGGCAGGTGGCGGCGTTGGAGAGAGCACACTCATTCACATCCTGGCACCAGAAGCCGTCCCCGGTGAAGCCCTACTGGCAAGAGCAGGAGAAGTCGCCGTGCACATTAGCACACAGTAACCACGGGTGGCAGGTGCCATTTGCAACGCACTCGTCCACATCCTCACACTTGGAGCCGTTGCCTGTGAATCCATGCTTACAGGTACAGGTATGGGAGCCCACTGTGTTCAAACAGGTGGCATTGGCGTGCCAGGGGTTGTCCACTTTGCACTCGTTGATATCCGTACAGGCCATGGTCACCTGGCTAGGGCACCCGTAAGCCCCCAAAGTGTTGGAGCAGCGCTCATTGAGGTGGCATGGCTCCTCCATGTTCTGTACACTCATTGTAGATGAGTCCCAGGCCATTAGGAGTTGTCCCCCCTTTTGCCCTCAGAACAGCTCCAATTTGTCAGGGCATGGACTCTACAAGGTGTCGAAAGCATTCCACAGGGATGCTGGCCCATGTTGACTCCAATGCCTCCCACAGTTGTGTCAAGTTGGCTGGATGTCCTTTGGATGGTGGACTATTCTGGATACACGTGGTAAACTGTTGAGTGAAAAACCCTGCAGCGTTGCAGTTCTTGACACACTCAAACCGGTGCGCCTGCGCGGCTATGATCATAGCAGAGATTTACTCACCACATATGTTTCTATATTCTCAGTGTCTAGGAGGCTTTCATTGGGGCTGAGAGTGCAGGCTTCTCTCGGATATAAAGTGTGTGTCTTTCCGTCTCTCTGAGGTGGATGTGACTGTGTCCTCTCCTCCTTTCTTACCCAAGCTGTGGGCCAGTTCAGTTCCTCCACTGCTGTCTCTTGTCTCTCTTAGGGACCCAAAACAATAGGACATCTACCATATCTGAGAGCTCTCTGAAACCGCTGAGAAGGGGAACACCCATATTACTCTCCTTTTTGTATCGTTCCTCTCACAATAACTGGACTAGTCCCCTGATGCATTCATTTGTCCTCCTCACTGTAAAGGGATAGAGCCAAATAGACAAGGGACACTGGTCAGAATGGATTCATCTACAAATAAGTGCTGGAAGTGTTTTACAGTGCTATTCTGAGAATACACTAGTTCATAATTATCTGATGTAAGTCATTAACAGTTGGCTTCCATTCTTCATGTATCATGGCTGTTTACTGTTTAACAGGAAGTATGCCTTTGCATAAACTATACAGTGTGCAGTTGCAACCTGTCATTCAGGGCAGGTTGGGCAGACGCCCACCCTGTTTTGAGCTCCACCTCTTTATCTCAATTTAGCTAAGAATAAAATAAAAATGTGTTGCCTGTTTTGCGTTTTATTTTGACATTAATACGTGTCACATATCAGTTTAAAAAAACTTTAAAACATGGTCTCTTTTTTGCTTTTTTTGAGTAAAGTAGCTCCAAAATGCAGGTGTTTCCACCTAGCTCAGTGCTTTCTGTGGTGAAGGGGCAGCCAGCGGAACATACAGAGCGTAGGTGTTTGCTAATCTTTTCTACTTGCGCCATGATTGCATGATTGCCATGATTGCTCCTAAATAAAGGTCAAATAAAAAATACAAGTAAAATTGCTCTTTAATTACTTTAGTTACTTTTATCTCTTATTCTTGTCTGTATTTCTTTTTAAACTGCATTGTTGGTTAGGGGCTCGTAAGTAAGCATTTCACTGTAAGGTGAATGAATACCTGTTGTATTTGGCGCATGTGACTAATAAAATTTGATTTGATTGGCTCAGTGTTCTGTCACTCATGAAGACAATACATCACTGCAGAATCTACAGGGAGAGTTAGGCCGTTCAAGCCCCATTGGGTGCTGCCATAGATTTACATTAAGGGCCCATCCAAGAAGGCTCAAGGTCATTGGCCACAGATAAAATGACGTTAAATCACTTTATATCTACCGTAGCTTTGTTTGGACTGATCATGTCAACATCATACTTTCAAAATCTTAGCTAGCAAGCTAGACAAGCAGTCATCATCATGACAAATGTTGACAATCTACTGGCAAATCCTTTTCAATCCTTGTTATATTCGAAGACAAATTATAGATAAAAACGTATCGGTGCTCATCGGCCATTGGACATAAACATCACACAACATGTTGGAAATTGCAAATTCAACAATGAGTGGTTGGGAACAAATCATTGGCTAACTGCAAGCATTGCAAAGCAATCACTATTTTGCTTCCTCTGCTTTCTTTTAAGGGCCTCATATCCAAGCTTAAAAGGATAAATATTCACACGTAACACCATGAGCCAGAAAATGTTGAATACATTGGCCATGCTGTCAATCCAACATGACTTTTGCCTCATTCAAAACAACTGGAAACTCAGAACTGGGAAATCTCAGACTTCAGTGAGTTCAAGACACCTGGGAACTTAGACAAAAACGAGCTCCGACTGGGAAAATACGTTTTGAACGGTCATCCAACTCAGAATTCCAAGTCGTGAACTCGGGCCCCTTTCTAGAGCTCTGACCTGAGGATCACACTGTTGTCATGATTCAACCTCGTTTTTCTGAGTTTCCAGTTGTCATGAAAGCACCACAAATCCAGAGAATGCTAGACTTTGATGACAACGTTTCATGGCAAAATTTGCCCACAAGAAGGACAGCCACACCACCATCCTGTTCAAGTGAGCACATCACAACAACAGTAAGTCAAAAAATGTATTGTATATTGCTGCATAAATTATGTAATATGCCAGGGAGATATGTATACTGTCTGTAGCTAAGAAAGTAACACTAAGTGTATGTTGTGTAGTACACTGTTAGCAGCCAATGTGCCTCACCCTAATAATGTTGTCCTTTTCCCCTTCACAACTTAACCTACTGTTCTGACTTGGTGGTGCACATGTAGCCTATATCCTGTTTAGAGAAATGCAATCTTCAAATATTGTAAGAGCTTTCATTGTCTGCTTATACTGTATGTCCCTTTATTTATCCTACAGTTCTGACTTGGTGTACAGGGAGAATACTGTAAAAATGGGCCATGTTCTGAATTCTGATGCTGTACATTTCAAAAGTGCTGAACATTTAGTTAAATTGACAACGACCGTCTTAGCTCGCTCATTAATGTCTTAATCGAAATTACGGACTATCTATCTAATCTGCTCATCGTTCCCTTATGCCATAGTTTGTACATCTCAATTGGCAGTAGAAACCAGATTTGTTTAAAAAAGTCAGCCAGCACAGCTATGTTTTTTTAAAGGCAGTAAATGAGGCTGAATGAACTGTTTCGCTGCCAGAAAAGGCTCCGCTGATAGCCAGGTGTAGCGGTGGTAAGGATTCACTCCATGGTGCTGAAAGAAAGCTCTGCTTATGGGGCAGCTTTATGTAGGCCCTAACAGTTTGTGGGCACCGTCTGTCACCGTTATAGTGCAGTTAATGTATTGTTTAGTTTTGTGTTGTGTTGTGGCTTTGCTGGCATGCATCAACAACAAACAAAGGTTTGCCCCACCAAGATTTACATGCTAAAATCGGCACAAGAAATCAGGGCCTGCATTCACAAAGCGTCTCAGAGTAGGAGCACTGATCTAGGATTAGGTCAGCATAGCAGCTTCTTATTCATTATGGTCTACAAGGAGAATCTGATCCTAGATCAGCCCTCCTAATCTGAGACGCTTTGTGGTCTCATTGTAGGTACTTCACTTGTTAACCTAACATAGTTGGCATAAAATAAAGGTCTGAAATTAGATCCCTTACATAGGCCTACTGGTCTTGACCAGAAAAAAATAACATTTGGGTGAGTTTCTCTTCTACACTGTTTAACCAATCCAGTAAATGTGGGGGAGGAGGAGTTAAGATGGAGTGTTGCTTTGTTAACGTCCAATAGCGGAAGTTGAGTCACAGGCTCTCTTTCCATTTCCTCTGAAAACCGGAATATCAGGTTGTTGGGAACTTGGCAGAGGCTATTCACTGGTCGACCAGCTAATCAGCTGTGTGGTGAGATAAAGGCTACAGGTAGATAATATAGGTAATAAAGTACTACTGTGTTGATAAGGCCAGTTAAATGTAAACTACCTGTCTGGTTTATCATTTTAGTTCCCAAGTGGAACAATCACCTGAATAGAGTGTTTTGATATGACTGTTTTATTTTCTGATCAAAAATATTTGAAATGATCGTATTTCAGATAAAACTCATGTTTAGTCATGTTGTACGATACATGTTCCACTGGTAGATGAGTAGCCTAAATTATTTTCCACACTGCCTTATCTGAGCCGTCTGAGAAATATGACTCATAGCCAAATTAGTCATCACCATGGAGACTTCAGTCAGTGCATCAACAAAACTGATTTGTGTTGTTTCTTTCTACCTTTGGTTTTGGTTTTGTGAAATTTATTTTTACCTGCGTTGTTGAAATGATACCACCATAATTTGCTAATTATTTCATAAAAAAATCCTACAATGTGATTTTCTGGATTTTTTTCTCATTTTGTCTGTCATAGTTGAAGTGTACCTATGATAAATTATAGGCCTCTCTCATCTTTTTAAGTGGGAGAACTTGCACAATTGGTGGCTGACTAAATATTTTTTGGCCCCAGTGAATATATATATATATATATATATAACAGCAGGGTGTAATCATTGTAGGGAAAATAAATGTCTCAAAATAGCCTACCATTAATACATATTCTGATTACTGCTCAATAGAGGTCTTCACGGATCTACCTGAACCCGATTACCTGAGACATTTTGGAGTTAACTCTTGAATCAAGGGGGAGATCCCGCTCAGTGGCCACGGGCCTCGGATCTGTGTGAATACGTGAAACAGCCTATTGACCTCTCCAAAATTACACTGAGAAAAAACATAAATGCAAAACGCAACTATAACAAAGCTTTTACCGAGTTCCAGTTCATATAAGGAAATCAGTCAATTGAAATAAATTCATTAGACCCTAATTTATGGATTTCACATGACTGAGATATGCAGATATGCATCTGTTGGTCACAGATAGCTTCAAAAAAGCGAGGGCCTGGTGTCTGCAGGTTTTTGGTTTTTACTTTCAATTAAGCCATAGACAACCAGGTGTGGGGAGGTCCTTAATTAACCTTAATTAATCAAAGTACAAGGGAGGAGCAAAAACCCACAGCCAATAGATCCTCGATGGAATGAGTTTGACACCCGTGGTGTAAGAAATATCAGGACAACTTCTCTCTTCACTAAGCAGGTTTCCATCCAACCTTTTTATTTTTAGTAGGTCTGTGTCAGATAAAAAAAATCATGACATGCCTGATGGAAACAGAAAATGTTTTGGTAAACTTTCCAAATGTTGACTAAACGAAATATGTTAGACAAGGTGGGGTATTTTTGTTGGTAAACATCCTGGTCTCAGAGCATTTTGTATTATTCTGTACGTAAATATGAGACACTCCATTTAGTATAATAGTAAATGCTCTGAGACCAGGTTGTGGTAAAATGAATTATATGAGAAATGTCGGTGGAAACACTTATGCCCAAATATTGATATAATAACCATATTGACGTAAACTTGGAGTCACAGGATGACAATGTTGTGTGTTCCTCCCAATATGACTCGTCGGGAAAGTTTATTAAGCTACAGATAAAATAAATGATGATGAACTTCAGTGTGGTGGAAGTGCAAGGTGATGAGCTTGATTGCTTCTTTCCAAATGAATACTGAAGGTCTTATTCTGGTGACATGATAATTGATACTTGGCTGCCATTTGACATAAAATGTGCTTTTTTTTGGTACATAACGCATAGCCTTTTATCTACAACAAGTCAATTTGATGGAAACATCTCTGGTGGGAAAATTAGCATATTGTTTTTATGCATATTTCAGAAATGTCCCATGAAAATCTGTTGCCAATTGGATGGAAAAAGACCTACTGATTAATATTTTATAACTCTCTTCGACAGTAGACCTACACAGCTGTGGCGTGGATGACTTTTCTGTCAAACCCGTAACCAAAACAATCTCAGGCTGTATAGGTTGATTCTTTAGGCCTACACATTTAACTTGGAACAAAAAATATTAGACTATTATATTGAGTTTGACCTGAGTTAAAGCCCACTAAAATATGTCTAACACACAACACTCACTAGCGTCCTAAACTCACAAAATAAAAGTATTCTAATCTCAAAAATTCAGTCAACAGAAACAAATGAACAGATCTCTGATAAATGCAATATTCTACATCCAATTATAGCCTTGTCATAACGGGAATAGCCTACTAACCTTTGACCTACAAATCCCAATTGTTGAAAATGACACAGGAATGCAGATGGGAGACGCAATCCTTCCATAGCCTATTCAAAGTTGATTTTGAATTGGTCAAACAGGCTATATAGCCTACCTTTAGTCTAAATCAATGTTGATCAAAACAGTTAAATAGGATAGATTGTAATGTTGCTCAGTAAAACAATAGGCCTACAGAATATTAGGTTACAGACAAAAGTTAACTATTTGCAGCATGCTTGCAGTCAGGCATGCTATCACATAAAAAAAAATCCTACTGAAATATTTGGTCAACAGAAATAAGGCAAACATTTCTTAAAACCTCAATGTTCTACATCTAACTACTGGGATGTCATCATGTAAATGCTAAGCTGTAGAGCACAAATAAATAATTTTAGATACAACTGAAAATGCACAGTTAAAGTTTACTGTCAGACAAGTAAAAACTATTTCGCTGGCTTGCGAGGCAATAAATCTGCATTTTATGCGATACAGACCCAACCCCATTTGGATCTAATTCTCTCTCAGCTCAGACATGATTTGGGTCAGATCTGGTCCACCTTGGATATAAAATAAATAATTTTAAAGACCTGATCCAGTTGGGGTCAGGTATGAATTTAGTTTGATTATATACATTTTTGTATTTTCTAAATGATATTGTTCTCTATCTTTCTCGCCCCCTTTCTCTCTTGCTCTTACTCTTAATTAAATTCAAAGGGCTTTATTGGCATTTACATCACACATACACAAGAGAGAGATTCTATGTACAGACTCAGTGAGCATAGCCTTGATATTGAGAGAGGTCAACATATCAGACCTGGCTCTCAAGAGAAGAAAGCTTGATGATTAGTTGATTGTTTGAATCAGCTGTGTAATACTAGGGCAACATTGGGGTCCATGGAAACCATGATTTATCTTCCCCCAATATTCGTACTACAACTATATGCACATTGCTAAAACACCATACATTGCTGATAATAAAACAAATATTTCCCATGCCAATAAAGCCTCTTTGAATTGAGAGAGAGAGAGCTTGTTTCCTATGGTAATGACGGGAAAAAGACGAGTCAGGTAAAACGCCACAACCTGTCCTCATTATTTAAATTAGCCGACGTCATGAAACGGACTGTTCTTAGAAATCAAAGTATTTTTCAACAACAGCTGTCAGTATCGGATACAGTATTACATTTGATAAATTCAATGGTTTAAGTGTTCTCACAGGTGATATCGAATTTGTTAAGGAATTACACACACCATTGCTCACCAATCCGTATCAGTGCTTGTTTGATGAACAAGATCTCATTGGAGTTAATCTCAACTGGTTGGGCGAGCCACACCCGTGGAAAGAAAAGGACCCTTCTATCGCTCAGGTGTTTACTCCATCTTGGTGCTTTGTGCTGGACGGTCACAACGTTTACTAAGGACATTTAATTTGTTCTCAAGGTTTCTACCATGACGATTTGGATTGCACTTCTTCTTGCGACTTTCGCAGTGGGTGCCTCAGCTCAATGTAAGTTGATTTAATTTAGGCATTTTAACAAGGGAAATGTTTATTAAACATGTTTTTTTTTATGAGAAGACATACATTTACAAATGTTTAAGAAAGTAGCCATACTCTAGCCAATTTTGATAGTTGGAGGCAGTTGGTTCCAAAAATTGATAGCTAACAAGTAAACTTTATTTTTTTTGTATTGGTCTCTGCGTTTCGCTGCCTAGCCCTAGACAGCCAGCCCAAATCAAGAATTTCGGTTTGATAAACCAATTGTTTATGGCCAAAATATTACAATGACGTTGCATGTTACACAATTGTATGTTTTTATTTTATACATTGTACATAGTTATACTCTGATACTAGTTTCGGTGCGGTAAAGAGTTTGGGGGTCGGGAGGTATTGTTCTTTGTAACCAACGCCCAGTTCAAGCTCTCTAACGTTACCTGTAGGCCTACACCCGCCATGGGAATTCCTTTTGGGACTTGTTTTTAACTGCTTCCGCTATAATAAACATGTCTATTTTTTACATCACCTGTGGTTGGCCTCATGGTCGTCTGATTAGTCAGGCTGTAATACACCATTTAATGTGTGTGTGTGTGTGTGTGTGTGTGTGTGTGTATATACAGCCTAAAACGAATGCTTGCAAAGTCGTGTAAATGTTCCGAACTTTACCTCGATGCCGAACCATAACCGCTACCTACCGGGTCTCTAAAATGTCGGGTAAACAACTTTTTAGTGTGGATATTTTGTCTCATATCTGGCAGATGTTGGGCAAACCGCACAAATAACCAACTACTTTTTTAAATGTAAAAACAACATTCTGGCTTAAAGAAATGTGCATGACTTTGCAAGTATTAGTTTCAGGCTGAACCAATTGTGTATTTCAGACTAGCCTCATGTATAATTTTCTCTTCCACAGGCAAATGTGAAAGTATGAAGTGGGCTACATGCGATGGCACCCCTTGCCAGTGTAGCATTATGGTTGACACTGGTATAACACAAAACCTGGACTGCTCTACATGCAAGTACCCCTCTCATTACTATGTCAAGCAACATTAATCTCACTTGGGAAACTTTTAATATTTCCTGTTATAAATATTACAACAAGCCTACATTTAAAAAAAGGGTGGGTGGGTAGAAACTGTTTTTCCGGAACTGGTGACGCATTCTCATCAAGTGTTATTTTGCTTATGAATGATTCTTATGGTCTCTTATCCCCCTGTTAGTGATCCCCAAATGCTACCTGATGAAGGCAGAGATGTACCGTGCTAAGAACAACCTGTCCACTCGTACTGGAGGAAAGCCAGTCGAGACCGCCTTTGTGGACAATGATGGTATCTATGACCCTATCTGTGAGGCCACTGGTGCCTTCCATGCCAAACAGTGCAACAACACTGAGGAGTGTTGGTGTGTCAACAGTGCTGGTGTGCGCAGAACTGACAAGGGAGACAAGAACCTAAAGTGTGAGAAGCTTGTGGAGACCTAGTAAGTTTATATCATGTGCATTTAGTAGAGGTCGACCGATTTATGATTTTTCAACACCGATACCGATTATTGGAGGACCAAAAAAGCCGATACCGACTAATCAGCCGATATTTAAAAAAAATATAAAAGAAAATAGTAATGATAATTACAACAATACTGAATGAACACTTATTTTAACTTAATATAATACATCAATAAAATAATTTTAGTCAAATAAATAATGACTTGTTCAAT
The DNA here is from genome assembly GCF_023373465.1 of Oncorhynchus keta. Classification (NCBI taxonomy): domain Eukaryota; kingdom Metazoa; phylum Chordata; class Actinopteri; order Salmoniformes; family Salmonidae; genus Oncorhynchus; species Oncorhynchus keta. The sequence goes on along the minus strand of NC_068422.1, from coordinate 46,539,900 downwards.
TTAGTTTAAATAATGCAAAAACAAAGTGTTTGCGAAGAAAGTAAAAGTTCCTTGCTCAGAACATGAGAACATATGAAAGCTGGTTGTTTCCTTTTAACATGAGTCTTCAATATTCCCAGGTAAGAAGTTTTAGGTTGTAGTTATTATAGGACTATTTCCCCCTATACCATTTGTATTTTTATACAATAAATGTAATGCTAGCTAGCAACTTACCTTGGCTTACTGCATTCGCGTAACAAGCAGTCTGTTTGTGGAGTGCATTGAGAGGCAGGTGGTTATAGCGTTGGACTAGTTAACTGTAAGGCTGCAAGATTGGATCCCTCGAGCTGACAAGCTGAATCTGTCTTTCTGCCCCTGAACGAGGCAGTTAACCCACCATTCCTAGGCCATCATTGATAAAAAAGAATGTTCTTAACTGACTTGCCTAGTTAAGAAAAGGTAAGTGATAGGCTGAATCTAAATTCTGTTGACTAGGCAATTGTACTGGGTATTGAAATCTAACCCCGTCCCTCTCTCCTCCAGTTGGGTTCGCCTGGAGCTCAAGCACAAGGAAGTGAGCAAAGCCGTGGACACTTCTAAGTTGCAGGCGTAAGTATTTATGTCCGTTTCATGGTATTCGTGTCAAATTTACATTTCACAAGTGCTATAATATTAACATGTGCATGAAACTACTCACTGAACTTTGTCCT